>NW_019739213.1:244283-251523 GCF_002891405.2 Cryptotermes secundus
GGCAGAGCCTATCTATAAGGTGTCGTCTAACCTTGGGGGCGGGAAGTAATCCTTCTTGGTAACGTCATTCATTCATTCATTCATTCATTCATTCATTCATTCATCGCTATTCTCGACAAGCACGACAGGCGAAGGTTAAGGACTCTGTTCCATTATCCGTCGTCCTTTCATGTCTTTCTGCTTCTCGTCCACTTCTTCTTATCTGGCTAACGAGAATCTATGGGGAAGGGGCTGACGGATCATGCGGCCATTGCCGGTGTTGGTGCTGTGGTAAACTGTATTGGTGCGTTCCTATCCGCCACTTCTCATGGCTAAAATATCCTGAAATTCAGCAACATAACTCAGAGCCCATGAAGTTGCAGATATCGCACCTCATTAGATTATCTGCTTCATTAAACAGGTAGAATATCGATTTTTTTCCCCCATTGGCACTACAGCCCCAGTGGACCTAGGCCTACCTCCATGAACTCCGTTCACTTCGGTTTTTCTAGATCTTACACATACGTTAGGACTCCTTGGGCGAGTGATCAGCTCGTCGCAAGGCCTCTACCTGTACACAAACACAGAAAAACGCACACAAACATTCATGCCCTGAGTGGGATTCGAACACACGATCCCGGCTTCCGAGAGCGCGAAGACAGTGCATGCCTTAGACCGCTCGGCTACCGTGACCAGCATCGAAGAAAATATTAAATAAAAATTTACGTCGTACGCAAACAGGCTTATATTTTCGTTGGGCGTCATATTTTCCTTTTATGGCTTTAGTTTCATAAAAATGAACATTTTAAAAATTCTTCACAAATAAGAAAGGAAGTGGGATGGCTCAGTCGGTATAGCGACTGGCTACGGGCTGGACAACCGAGGGTTCGGAGTTCAAGTCCCGGTATGGTCAAGAATTTTCTCTTCTCCACGTATTCCAGACCAGCTCTAAGGCCCACCCAGTCTCCTATCCAATGGATACGGAGCCCTTACCCCGGGGGTAAAGCTACAGGGGCGTGAAGCTGACCACTCACCTCCAGTTAGTGCCAAGGTCAAGAAAATGTGAATCTACGCATTCTTGGCGTAGTGCTTAATTAGTTAAGCACAGGGACAACTTTATACAAATACAACACCTCGAGAGATGCAAGTATGATTTTGAAATGTGAGACATCCGGTGATGTTGCCAATATTGATTTTCAGGTGTTTCATATTTCATGGCATTTTGGTACATTAAGTTCCTTCATTAAAGAACATAAACTTTGTACAGTTTTTTACTTGGAGAGTGTGCATATTTCTCAGTCATTTACTGAGGTATAATATACGATGTTTTAGCTTTACTTACTTGCTTACTTACGTACTCATGGAGCTGAGCCCTTCTTGAGGAGTCGCTAATTCTACAGCTACTCAAGAATTTCCCAGTATTTTATGGAACCCGAAGGTTCATTACGGTGTTCACAAGGGCCTTCCACTGGTCCCTATACTGAGCCAGATTAATCCAATCCATACCATAGAATAATTGTTGGAAGCGTGTACCTGTGAGTCTATCAGTTTTTTTTCTTATCATTTGTAGGTAACAACTCAGTAAAGATTTTCCCGCTACAATGAAGAATTTTTGTTGGCGTCAGTTTCTATGCCATCCGTGTGGTATCAAGAGAGTTGAGGATTAGTTCTTCCCAGAACTTCCTTTTTTCATTAAGGTAGCTTACTATTTTAAACTGATTAAGCGGAACCACAATGTAATGGATACTCAATTAGGCAATAGGCTTATTTTTCACTGAATGTTTCTAACTAATATAAATAAACTGGTTTCGTAGAGCAGGTTATTTTTGAGTACTTGATAGGTATTAACGTGTTCAAGAAATCACCTGCGCAGGAACACGAAGGAAAGGGAAGAAGGAGGTTTGAAAGGAACGGCGATAGGAGGGAGAAAATAATGGGACTATAAAGACTGTGCAAGAAAAAAAAGGAAGCAAATAACGAAAGGAACAAAAAGGGAATGAGGGAAACAAATACGAAATAAATTATTTCCCCAAAAAAACTAAAGCTGAAAATTTTGCTAAAGTCACAACCAGGTGACGGGGTTTTCTGAGATTCGTAGCAAATATTTGTATACGTACATTTCTCTCCTCTATGTTGGCGTTTAAAGCGTATTATAGTAATCAGACTGCATTTCATCTACACATTACAAATTATTATGTAACGTTTGAGCTTCTCATAGAGATGGTTAGGAAGACTTCTGTCTTACGATATATATCGCCGTGTAATGTGATGAAAGCCGACGTTTCGGAAAAAACATATTGCCTCCTTTTTCAAAGTCAGACATTAAGCCAAGCAAGAAACCAGAATAAAGCAGACATCAAGGAGAGATCTCTTTGCTGCCTGTTTCACGATGGTTCTTGCTTGGATTACTCTTCAATTCCTAAGATGGAGGTGATATGTTTATCTGAAAAGTAGGTCGACTTTTACCGCATTACACCCATTATATCCTAGAAGACAGAACACTTGAATTTTCAACAGAAATTTTATTAGTGCTAAAATATTTCTTAAAAGAAAATTTATTAAAATGCAAATTAAGTCAGGATACCATCCGTCGCTAGATTCAGTGACAGTCGTGCCTATTCAAACACGGAAATGTCTCTGATGATGAATAATCATGCTGGGTTCACTTGTTCTCTGCAGGTAGCTCTTATAAAAATAATAAAGGGACGAATCGCCCACATGACAGCTCATCCCAGCGGTTGGCCTATGTTCACAATCAATTCTGAAACTTGATCGAACACTGGATTTCTATGAGGTGCATACAAACTCAGGAATCGTGTTGCTATGGCCTGCAGCGCTGTCAATCCACCGCCTGAACTCTGCAGACAACTTAATTAGACCCATCACTAATGAGAACAGACTGGTGTGTACAGCATCTGAATGGCAAATTGCGAGGGGAAAGTCATCTATCAGCACAGTAGTTGAATTCGGGTAATAGCCCGGGGACTTGGCATTTATGCAGTCTGAAGAACAAACACTGACTACAGCGTTAGTTCAGGAAAAGGTAAAGTCGTCCCTGTGTTTAACTAATTTAGCTCTACGCCATGAAAACGTATGGAGAAGTGGGTATGTAGACCCACGTTTTCCTGATCTCGGCACTAGCTGGAGGTGAGCGGTCAGCTTCACGGCCCTGCCGCTTTATCCTCGGGGAAAGAGCCCGCGGTAACCATTGGAAAGGAGGTTGGGTGGGGCAGTCTGGATGACGTGGAGAAGATAAAATTCTTGACCCCATTGGGACTCGAACTCCGACCCCTCCGTCCTCCAGTCAGTAGCCATTCGCTATACCGACTGCGCTATTCCGGCTCCGCGTTGGTTCAGGATATAACATAAAATTATATGTAAATCATAATATATTCTAAATTGGTTAAGTAAAATAATGTATTAAATTTTGAGCGTGTTTTATCATTCGAAGTACATATCTGTTGATCTTCATGTCCCAGGGAATTCTGTAATAATCAGAGCTCAAATATAGAGCTGAAAATATCTTTCAACACTGCAAATATATGAGATTATCCTCACAAATCTGTGTGGAAAATTATCGATAAAATCTCATTTAAATTTACTATAACACATCCTGTTTTATATTAAATTATTGAAATAATTATGAAGAACGGTGAACATAAAATAATTGTACGTTTTCTACAATATATACATTTCCTACATCAGATATTTCCAACCCACATGGCCATCATCAATTGAAACCGAACCGTATATCACTGTTACAATACGCTAATTGCGAACAACAGTGAACTAAGAAGAATACACGTCAGGTGAGCCGAAAAAGTAGTACGAGACAACTAAAATAAAAATTCTAAGCACAGTACGTCAATGAAATACAAGTTTTACAGAGAAACCCAAAAGTGGAAGCAGTGGATTTATTATGAAGTCCTACTTGATGTTTCTCGCTCTTAATTTCCGATAACATAGAGCCTTCAGTGTTGTGTCTCTACACTGACTAGCTGACTCGAGAGAGCAGGTTAGATCTGAAATGTTCTGACGGCGATGCGTCACACTCTGGATCACTAAACTTCCGGAGCTTGTCCATCGCCCAGTATTCTGAAAGAACACGATGTTTCTGAAAGTATCATTTTTGCTTCTTCAGATGAAAGGATGCCGAGCCACCTACTCAGACGAGCCCTTTAAAAATATCTGATCTAAATCAGTTCCAGAAATTAGTTCTTTCTAATGGATCTAATCGGTGTAGGTGTCTGCCCAGCCTTTTGCCTGAGAAGGGAAACATATTCAGTTTCCAAAACGCTGTTTTCTTCCAGAATTCTGGATGATGGACGAAACCTAGACACTCAGTCCATAAAGTATATTTGTTTATTTACATCCGTCTCTATACTTCGGGGTAACTTCGGTTTTCGGTTCCGAAACTAAATACTGACGAAAAGTAGCATATAAATGGTTAAAACGGAATTATCATAATGTTCACAGGTCAAATCATTTCTCTTTTCCTAGTACTGTTATTGAAACCGGACACAGAAAACATTAGCACGGAATTTAGAACACAAGGGAGAAGCAAGGCATACATAAAACAGCTTTCTAGGAAACAGGTCTATGAGTAGATGGAAAGATAATAGTCAAGTAGAGCTTAAGGAATCAGACTGCAATTGTGCTGAATGGATTGATGTGGCTCAGGATAGGGGCCAATTTCTGGCTGTTGTGAACATAGTAGTGAACATTGCGCGCCGTGAGAGCCGAGGAATTTCTTGGCTAACTGAGTGACTGTTAGAATATCATTGTCTGCGCACCGTGGTGTCTCTTAAAGATATCCATGTAGATGACTCACTGCTAAATAGGGCGTAGACTTTCTTTGTCGGCTGATAGTCGCTCATCATGTCAACAAATTCCCCGCCTTGTATGGAACCGAGAGGTTCAGTATCGTGTTCGTAAGAGCTCGGCATTGAACCCTATCTGAAGTCACCTAAATATAGTACAATCCACATCATCATCACATATTTCCTTAATATTACGCCATCACGTATGCTTAATTTTCCCTTAAAGATCTTCGACTAAATCTCTGTACTTTTCTCTGATCTGTCCCATGAGTATTACAATATCCATCAATCTCATATTCCTTTGTTTAATCTCCCTGATTATATTCATATTTGGTGAACCTACTCATTATATTCTTCTCTGCGTGTCCCTGTTACATTCCCTCCTGATTCTAACTATTTATTCTGAGAAATGCTGAAATCAACAATTTGCATAATGCAGTCCTGTCAAACTGATGACAATATCAAAAATGATTTCAAGCTATATATTTGAGATTTAATTTGAAGCAATCAAATACGAACCAACCGAGCAGGTTGCTGAAAGCGACGACTCAGCATATGTGACGGATTTCAATAAGGTTTCAGTCCGGAGTGTTCAGTATTTACTCCACACATGACGATAACGATAGGCGTAAAATGGTTTAACAGATTATCCATTTAATCTTATGAATTGGTTTTCATGGACTTGGTTTATTGGCTAGGATTTTTTGCAAATATTTTCACGTCCGTTTTTGTCTTAGTTTCAGGCCCTTGCATGCTCTATCGCATTTAGTTTGCATATTTTCGTGTAATCTCCCTTCTACAAAGCCTGGCCTCAGGTATTTATATGGCTGTAGTTATACTGACATGGTTCGATGGAGGCGGATTCGAATACCTCCACCGTAGCCCTGCGAGTCGTAGGATAAGATTAGAAGGGAACCCAGTGTCTGAGTATATGGCTTGGCCGCAAGGATAATTTTTCTTTTCCTTGGCACTACAGCCCCAGTGGGCCTAGGCCTACCTCCATGAAATTCTCCCTTCACTTCGGTTTTTCTAGATCTTACACATTCGGTAGGACTCCTTGGGCGGGTGATCAGCTCGTCGCAAGGCCTCTACCTGTACACAAACACAGAAAAACGCACACACACAAACTAAACGTCCATGTCCTGAGTGGGATTCGAACCCACGATCCCGGTATCCAAGCGATCGAAGACAGTGCATGCCTTAGACCGCTCGGTTACAGTGACCGGCAAGGATAATTTTACCTTTGTGTTTTTGTTGAGCAATGAGCTGAGACATAGATGAGTATGCATGTTCTTTGCTTTTCTGTGGACATGAAGACGGGAAAAATTGAAGCTTCTTCCTTTCTTTCAAAACATCCATGCAATTGGGAAGAGTGGGGGTAAGTGTTGCAGTTGGGGCCGCGCCATAGCTCAAGCGGTTAGCCGCTGGCTTCCCACCGCAGCGGCCCGGGTTCGATCCCGTGACTGGTCAAGTAGGATTTGTGGTGGACAAAGTGGCGCTGGTGCAGATTTTCTCCGAGTACTTCGGTTTCCCTGCCAATCTTCATTCCACCAATTCCTCCACTATCACCCTCACCTATCATCTGGGGCTGGTACAATAGGCCAGAATTGGCCGCAGTACAAGGGACTTAGTCCCACCCCACTAGCAATAAAAAAGTGTTGCAGTTACTTAAAAGTATAAATGTATATATACAAGCTCGAATAACATTGCACGACAGTCATCCCTAGCATCCCTTGCCCATAAATCCAGGACAAGGCAGGTCGGCAGCCGTTATGTACTGTTTATGCATGCGCAATGTTATCTTCAACCGCTATAAACCTGTACACATACCGCCAAACCCTTTGTATGTACCAAAAACATGATCAAACAAACTAAAATAAAGTTTGAGAATACTGTTACACCTCAGGGGGGGAGGGGGGGAGAAATTATAATTACTTGGGCCTGTCGTTACTCATTTCCTAACATCTAGGTTGCACTCGGCTGCCGTCGGCGGTCTTGGCTAAGGTAGCTCGGGATCGGGCGAGGACAGGATGGTTACTGTCGGGTGACTCAAGACTCCCTGCGAACATTTCTACTATGTACACTTGTCTATTTACAATAATAATTACATGAAGAAAAAGGTTTGCTTTTGATCTGTCTATCATGGCTCTTATCGCTAAACTAATTCTACCGTCCTTGGTTGTGGAGGGGAGGTGCCTTGAAACTGTGCTCCTATCATTGTCTGTCACTCTCCGTTCATTTCTACCCTGTTCTACCCTGGCTCTCACTTGGTACACTGGAGACTGCCTTATAATCACACAATAACACTGTTCTTAACAATAACATCTAACAGCATGGCGTATATGAGCGAAAAGACTTACTTGCAATACAAATGTAGATTACGGCCGTTGTCCACCCTCTTATGGAATACATGTCGCCGATAGCCTTCGGCTGACAACTCT
>NW_019739213.1:254208-261384 GCF_002891405.2 Cryptotermes secundus
ACGGTATTACGCATGAATGCTGATTATCGCATTCTTAACCTCATTGCGTGTCCATGTGTTGTCATCTTTGCTCTTTCACTGCAAAACACTTTTCGCAAGTCTCCAGGCACCTAGGTAATGACTTAAATTTTCAATCCCCAAATTTGATCCTCAACAAATACAATAAAAATTTATAGTAAAAAAGCAAGAAGTTCTGGGAAGAACTGATATACCACTTTCCTTTGATACAACACATAATGCTTTGAAAGAGACGCTCCCAATGATTCTTTGTTGCCACGGGAAGATCTTTAGCGAGTTGTTATCTAGCAACAATATGGGGATACAAAGACAGACCCATAGCGTCTCCTTTGATTGACAATCATCGCATAGAAAATGACGCGTCAAAACAATTATTGCATGGCTGCTTGCATTCATTGCCGCGGGAACGTGTTTACCAAGCCGTTGTTTGACAACGAGATCAGGGATACACATAAAGACGCACAGACTAATGGGAGGGATCTGTGAAGTATGCCGTTGAAATGGGCTCAGGTACCGTGCTCATCGTCATCATCATCATCATCATCATCAGTAATCTGTCAAGACGACAGGTCCACAGTCTCTTCCAAAACAATTCCTCCACTTAATACGATCTAGAGCTTTCTCCTTCAAATGACTGTTTCCTCTTCTGTCCCCAAGGTCATCCAGCATCTTCTTACGTCTTCTTCCTCGTCTTCTTGTCACTTCTATCCGCCCATCTATCTTTCCTTCAGTAACTTCTTTTAGAAGGCAGTTTCTGCGTAAAACATGTCCAATCCAATCAGCCTTCCGTTTTCTTATTTCGTATAGGATATTCCTCTGCTCACTGACGCTAATTAACACTTCTTCATTTCTCACATAATCGGTCCAATTGATCTTCTCCATCCTTCTCCAACACCACATTTCGAAACTTTCCAGATGTTTCTGATCTACTGCCCTAAGTGTCCATGTTTCAGCCCCATACAGAGCCGTGCTCCAAATATAGCATTTCACTAGTTTCTTCCTCAAATTTAAGTCCAATTTGCTGGTAAAAAGATTCTTCTTCTTGCTAAATGCAGCTTTTTGCATGACAATCCTGGATTTAATTTCACTAGTACACCTTCCATCATCTGTTAACAAGCTACCCAAATATTTAAAACATTTCACATTCTCCAGTTGTTTTTGGTCTATCTTTATTGTGACTGGGGTTGGTTGTCTCGAAATTTTCATTACTTTTGTTTTCTCCACATTCATTTCCATGCCATAGCACCTTCCAATTTCAATTAGTCTATCAATCATGCCCTGTAGCACAGTTTCTTCCTTAGCCATTAACACAAGGTCATCTGCATATTTCACAGTTTGAATAATTTGCCCTCATACTTTGAAGTCTCCGAGCCCATCCAGAGCTTCCTTGGTAAGGCATTCGCTGTACAAGTTGAACAGAATTGGTGATAAACAGCATCCTTGTCGAACTCCTCTTCCAATCTGCACACTTCCTGTCTCCCCCCTGTCCAGTCGTACTCTAACTTTCTGATCCATGTACAATTTGCTAATCAATCTTCTTTCATGCCAATCGATACCTGTTTCTTTCAGGATCTGCATTAATTTGGTCCAGTTTACCCGGTCAAATGCCTTCTGCCAGTCTATGAAGCAAACACACAGTCCTTCATCTATCTCCAAAGTTCGTTCCGCTATAATTCTCATCATCCCAATTGCATCCCTGGTTCCTTTTCCTCTTCTAAATCCAAACTGATCTTCTCCAAGTATATCCTCTATTTTCCTTTCAATTCTTCTTTTAAGTATCTTTGCTATTATCTTTGCTGTATGTGCAATAAGGCTTACGTACCGTGCTATACATACCAAATTTCATAAAGATTGGTTCTGACATTCAAAACTTAATAGGGTCGGATGCACAGACACACAGATAGGATGGATTTCGCAAAAGCCTTCTTCAGGAAAGTATCATGAAAACCGATGTGTATGTATATACAGGGACGCTATATTGCCCGTGTAAGTATACTTTATTACAGCTTAAATTTAGATGTTCTTAAATAAGATTCACCGCATAATTAGTTGCCTAACTTTGAACACGCGACGCCATATTTTAACATGAGTTGTCAGAGCGACTACATTTTGGCATTACAACACAAGTCAAACTCATAATATTCTCGCTTGTATAATTGCCATATAACGATACCAGAAGAAACGAATCCATGACGAGGATGCTCGTAGTGTGCTCGCAGTTTACCCAGTTCCTCTCGCAGTGTTACAATATTTTAGTTAGCACTTTGTTCCATCATGAATTATGCATGTCTGAGCTTAATTGCCTGCTCGTAAAGCCACTAGATCTGGCTGGGCGCTCCGTGTTTCTTCGAGCGTTCAATATCTCTTTGCTCCAGTGGTTTGTATTACAGTGTCTGCTTTGCTATTCTGTTTCCCTTCATTACTTAATAGTATATGTGTTGTAGCGAACTCTTCGGTAGTCCCCAATTTCACAGTTAATGTGTGAAACGTTTAATCTCTCCTTGTACCTGTATTTCCTTACTAGACTTGTCTGATAATTCCCACTAAACATCACAGACATAAATTTTGCTGCTTCCAGTCTTCTGGTTTCCATTTCTTTAAAATGCACAGGTCTTATAAACACAATTAAGCATGCTGACTTTTCTCTGATATCATGTGTGTTCTCTTTAATTTTTGATAATATTCTTTGCTGAAGTTTCTCTGAACACAACCACTTACATTGTTCTCCATATCTCTTTTGTGGTCAGAGATGAGTAATCCCTTCACTTTAAAGTTTGATACTTTTCGACAGTTTACTCTTCCATATATTTATGTTACTTGACTATTATTCCCACATATTTCTGGATTTAGTTTTCAGGATACAACTGAACTGAACAGGTTCTAACCCTAACAGGAGGGAGGGTGGAGGTTGTGGCTCCACCCTCTCAAGGTCGCACAGCTGCTGTGCAGTGCGGCTCGTTTACAAAAGAAATCAGTCCCGGTCATATTTGAACCACCTAGTACATAATATATTTACCTTTATATGTTGTTTTTTTTTATAATTGTGTTATTTCTTGTGCCACAATCTGTATTTTATTTTCTCGTTCAGATGGTATGACCTAATATTTTGCACATACAGCGTTCTGTTACTTTCTCTGTTAGGTATCGTTTTCAAAAGCCGTTGCTGGAAACATGTCGCAGGGCTATGTCATACAACTGTATGAAACACGCCGAAAATGGGTCGGATTTTAGCTTTTGGTGCGGTGAAAGGAAGGGAATTTAATGTTTGTTATATATAACAAAGTGGTAGTCCTGAATATATTCATCTCATATTTGATTTCACAAAATTATTCTAGTATAATAAATTCCGATATAGTAAAATCATATTTTTTATCTGCCATGTTTAGTGATATTAAACCTGAGCATGAATTTGTGTCATTTTCATATTCATCTCTCCAAGTTGGTGTTACACCCGACTCTTCGTAGTTTTCTAATATTTATACCGAGTGAAAGTACGTATGCCATCGGACAAACAAACAAAAAATACTCCGTGGCCTGTAGTCCGCAAACGAACTTTACCGACCGAGAGACCGCCACTTGTCTTCGAAGTTAGTGCCACACAAAGCAAAGTTAATTATGACATGTATTTATGAAGTCACTCACATCGTAAAATAACGTAATTATTNTACACCCGACTCTTCGTAGTTTTCTAATATTTATACCGAGTGAAAGTACGTATGCCATCGGACAAACAAACAAAAAATACTCCGTGGCCTGTAGTCCGCAAACGAACTTTACCGACCGAGAGACCGCCACTTGTCTTCGAAGTTAGTGCCACACAAAGCAAAGTTAATAATAACATGTATTTATGAAGTCACTCACATCGTAAAATAACGTAATTATTATGTGAAGACAGGCATACAGTCAAACTCATCCCCAAACAACACAATTATCACGTACTTCATATGTACTTAAACGTTTCACAGAATAGTATGCCTGCCATGTACCAGTAAGTATACAGGCGATCATGAGCGACCCAGTTTATTCAGTTACACCACAGAATGGGATCGATTTCTGCTACAGTATCATCATGCGGCTAGTTGTGTAATTCTGTCCACCATACTATATACGAAGTATTGTAACATGATCGAGTGATTGTAGACGGGGTTTTGATTTCTACTCGGATATATTGGATCTAGTGACTGCACTATACGAATCAGTATTACACAAAGACTAGTGTTCTCAGTCACGGTTTTTACGGCGCTGCTTGCTGACATCTTTTAATATGGGCGTTCCTCTTCTCCCTGGCGCACATCCTCGCAGAATGGCCGCCATTTCGCACCAAACTCCTGCTCATCTAACTACTGTCTTTAGACTGTTGACTCTCGTAATTTCAACAGGTTATATTCATATAGCCTCGACACGGGCGGCGAAGAAAACACCGCCTCCAACAATTACTCCGTTTTTAAATGTTACACAACCGTTGCCTAGCAATGGCTGTTTCTCTGGTTCCACAATTCTTGCTTTGGATATCAGAGGGAGTCTTTTAACTTCTAACATTTTGCGTTATGTACGTACAACCATTCAGTGTTTCACTGTGGGTTTGTCACTGTTGTCTTGTTTCATTGAAGCATCTGAATTTGTTTTGCAGCGCTTTTTCTATACCATTTTGTACATTGAATACGTATTTTATATTTAGCCTGTACAAGGGAAACATGCGTGATTCCCATTTGTGAAATTTTCCCTGGTGGATTTTGAAGGATTCTGACGATGATGTACAACTAAAGGTAAAAAAGAAGTAAAGCTATCCCTGTAACAGGCCGTGAAGGCCCATAGGGTTGTGAGACATTGAGGTTCCCACATTTCCAGATAATTGGCTCACAGATGGCGGTGAGGAATGAAACAATATACTGTTGTACTGTATGTTCAATCAAATTAAATTTAATATTTGTTTTAATGATGTTGGCAGCAACAATTATACACGCACGGACGCCATTATAAGACTGCATCGACCACGATTTTGTAGATAGACTTGAAAGGATTCTGACGATGGTGTATACTGAACTACTTTTGGCTTATTTTGGACTTCATCCATCGTCTGGCATGTAAAAGACAAAAGAACACGACGTTTCGGAGACTGTATCTGTCTCCGTTTTCAGGTGGGTAGGGAAGGATAAACCTACTCAGTTGGGCAAAAGACAGAAGACCATGACGTTTCGGAGACTGAATCTGTCTCCGTCTCAGTTGGACCCGTTAGAAAAAGCTAGTCTCAATCACTGGAGATTGAGACTAGCTCTTTCTAACGGGCCCAACTGAGTAGGTTTATGCTTCCCTACCCACCTGAAGACGGAGAGAGATCCAGTCTCCGAAACGTCATGGTCTTTTGTCTTTTACATACCAGACGATGGATGAAGTCCAAAATAAGCCAAAAGAAGTACACGTTTTTGTAGTTTGTACCATGTGCTATATAATACCTCCTGTCCATTATTTGTTCATTATCGCCAAATAGATCCAGAGCGGTTAGTAGAGCATACGAAATAATTTACAAACAAATTACGCTCCTATCAGCGATTTCTTCTCTCTCTTTTCACGTTGATTCGAACATCATTTTTACACATTGAGTCATGTCGCCTTGCAGTTCCTGGTAACCCAGTGAACCTTCAGTTCCTCCTACTGAATGATAAGACGACATGTTGCCATGTGCTCCTTTCTTCTTCTTCCCTCAAGCCATAAGAGAGCTTCATTGTCACTTAACGCTCTGCATAACTCTGCTTAACTGATTTCAAGACTAGCCGGTATTTCCATAGTCTTTATTTTCCGCCATTAAAACCAGTAGCAGGCCCAAAGTAGGCTCCTGGTCTTTTCGACTCCGAAGGAGTTCCCTCGTCTTCTCATACTTATCCCGATTACCAATATGAGCATCTCTTCACTTCTCAAGAAGTATTCTGCTCATTAGATTTATGTAGTTTATTAATTTTATGAATAAAATGCAATCGCCTGCAAACAGTACCGCATTCAAACTAGTAATTCTACTGTAAAATTTGTTTTAAGCTATTTCTTCCAATTTTAGACAAGTTTTAAAATTGACCAACGATTGCTATTTATTTATTTATAGAAATCGCTTTACCAAAAGAGCTATATGGAGAGGAGTAGGGTCTTGATAAAAAAATCACAACTCTCACTAATATTTGGTCCTCATTGAAAGAATATGTTGTGGTCAGTGTCACACAAGTTGAAATCATGTCATCTGGAAGCTGAAACTTTGTTTCCAATGTTCGTTTTTTTAAAATACAGTTGCTTTAATATCAGAAGGGCAGAATTTTCAGTTTGATTACTTTGGTTGTTCCTGTGTTCGTGTTTTGCTCTTTATTTCCGAGAGCTCCTGGAAACCCAAAATCAGTTTACCAGTCTCTTGTTTCAAAATGTCTGGTTTCTGGAACATTTTACTAAAATTCTTGATTACATTACGTCTCTTCTCTTCCTCTGAAACACTAACCAAACACCCTGATGTAAAAGCACTTACCTTAACAACAAAGTACACAGAAACCAAAAGACTATTTGGCACAAAATTTTCTGTCACGTTTTTAACCACGATCAAACTAACCGGTGTTGCCGGTTACTGAGGAACAAATGTCCTATTATTTAACTTTTAGACTTTGTATGTCAACAACATTAATGAAGTTATTGGTTGGTAGACTGCAATAAATATAAACATGTTTCCCAACTTTGTGTTGACCATGTATTCAACACATATTTCGTAATTGATTTAAAGGCTATATTTCTATGTATAATAGAGTAATTGCGCTGCAAATAAATGGCAACGGTGTAAAGGGATTTAATATTAATTTCATATGGCCTTCGGAACGTTCTAAAAATAATATGTAAAAATAATCTAGTACAGCAGGCGCTTTAGTTAGAGCGGGGTAAGGAAAAAGAGTTAAATTAATATGATAATCAGAGGGCTTCTGACAGGGTTGTCCAATCCTCTTCGAATGAATGGCTGCGGAATAACGTTCTGAGTATATTGGACAGAATGTATGGATTGATAAGCAAAATGTAGGGACATTGTTTGAGTACTGTTTCCTAATACAAAAAGGAAAGACTGCAGACGGAAACTAATTTCCAAGTCATCGTGGCCATCATGCTCGAACATCCCCTCCAATTGTAAGTTTTGAGGTT
>NW_019739213.1:261472-275840 GCF_002891405.2 Cryptotermes secundus
AAAAACTGCAAGAAGCACAGAGCGGTTTGGAAGTGAATATAGACAATGCCATTGGCGATGCACCTCAGCTGTCCTCAGGAGGAGTCATGCATATACTCAGAGCAATGGAGGGCACTAAATAGGATGTGAGGTCACAGCGGTGCTTATGAACGGTTCAGTCTTCTAAGATATTGTGGCATGTATTCAGGTGAAAGTCAACCGCCGTTTCGGATGCATATGTCGTCTCCATCTTCAGGGTAGAAGAATAATACGAGTAAGAAATCAGAGTAAAAGCAGTTGGCAAGCAGAGCCACCTCCTCCAAGAGTTATCAATCATTATTTTATGTTCATTGATATGTAAAGTATTTTAAATATTTGTGTCTTGTGGGATATAACGCCATGCATCCCATTAAAAGTCAACAGACGTTTCGGAGGAACATATTATCTTCATGTTCAGGGTCGAAGAATAAGCCAAGCAAAAGGTCAATACGAAGTAGCATGAAGATATTTAAGTACAGTTTCAAGCGGAGCGCTGTGTAGAGTGAAAACAGTTATGTTACAGTATAAAACTATTCTATTTCAGTATGTGTACCGATATAGTGCGTGCAGTTTCACACAACATCCAACGTAAATCTGTACGACTGTTACAGTCTCATATAATTATGTGTAGTATTCGTTGTCAAGTATCACAACAGCGTGTACAAGCGTTGGAGATAAAACGTTCTATGCAGTAACTGTATTGTCACGTGTTTCAATATCTAAGACGCGGGTTTGGATTGTTTAATCAGTTTATTGGAATTTCACTAGTCGTAACTACAGTTAGTTCTTACACTCTCAAGATTACTGTAACTATAGCACATATAACGTCACACACTAAGTCTTCTAATTCTTCTTCAGACCGCACTGCCTTTCCCTTGAAACTCTGGAACTCAAGTGAAGTCAATTCAAAGTCAAAGTCAGGTTGCGACTGACTGTCAGGCAACCAATATGTCGTGGTGTCGAACCCGATCATGGGCTCATGACCAGATATTTATTACTGTTTGACAGTTATGGTCTTGTTTTCGTGGAGCACCTTCTTTTCGACATATAAAAACACAGAAAAGTCCAGAATTAGAGCCTGTGAAATTAAATTTACGATGCTGACTGCGAAGTACATGCAGAAATCAGAAAATAAATCGGATAATTTAGACCTACTTTGGACGGCATTACTATTCACTGAACTATTTTACTACTGAAAGAAGAGCGAGGTCGTATGGGCAAAATGAATGAGGGGGGGGAGTATGAAATTAATGATTAACTACAGACCAGCTGGGGCGTGCTACTAGAGGGACTGTTAGCTGAACTCGGAAGAAACCCACATACTACCGCGTTGCATGCACCGACTGATTCGTGATTTACTTTGCAACAACACCTGAAATAATTCGCTCTGTATCATGAAATTATGGGTTGATAATGAATGTTGAATAGGAAAGGCTGTGGAAGGAAGCCGTCACTGCTTGTATTCAGTCACTTTGTGCGTTATGAGGAGGACCTTGCTCAGGAAGACCGGTCTGCAGACAGGGTTCAGAGCACGCGAAGTCCCGAGAGCTAACTACTGGCTATGGCATTTAGTTTGTCATTTTGATGGTAGTCATGGTGTTGAGGCTGGTGGTTTCAAGCTAAGGAAAAATTGGCACGTGTTTTAACGTCTGCCGTTTTCCTCGTACTGAATCAATACCTATGTGGCGCTAACTCATCAACATGTCATTTCCGTCATCCTGCGCCTCACTGCTAATTGATACAACGGGGGGCTCCAACCGAAATTGACGTTGACCACTGTGCTCCGTCATATCCCAGGAGGACAAACTCTAATTTACTGATGTCAAGGACACCTCACACACTGCTGCTGTGGTTTTATTTACGTCTGCTGTAATCATTTTCATAAGCAGTTTCATAACTTGTCACCCCAAAATAAACAGTTTCACATGATGCACTTTATAGATAAAATGCATTAATATCTGAAGTATATCAGCATTTAGTCTCTCTATTTCTGTTTTTTGCTTTCTTTACTGTGCTTTTCTTCCCCTTTCTAACTACGTATAATTTGTTTTGTAAGAGTTGAGGTTTTCACGGCTGTGACTATGAAGAATGCCGTCTTCTGGGATGTGGCGCCGTATAGATCTAGTGTGAACCGACGTTTCGGATAAACGTATCACCTCAATCTTCAGGGTAGAAAAATCTTGGAGTGAGGAACCAGAGTGAGCAGGCCTGCTCATGCTGGTTCCTCGCTCACGAATTTTTCTACCCTGAAGATGGAGGCGATACAAGATCTACACTGCTCCACATCCTAGAAGACAGCATTTTTATAATTCGTTTCCTTACCTTTATTTTTATTTTCACCTTTTAATTTTCTTTGCATCTCTTCCTCTCTATATTTTTTCTTATCTCTAAATCTGTTCTCTTTCCTTTTCTGTGTCAGTTACGAAACGCCCCTACAGCTTGGCTGTATGTTAATCTTATACCATTAATGATATTCAAGGGTAATGTTGTTGCGGAAATGTTATTGTTGTGTAATGTAATTAGGGCATTGCTCAACACTGTTTTGTTGACATCATCATCAGTTCTAAGAAAGAATCTTCAATCTGCTTCACTAATTACGCCATAGACCTACAAGCGGAAGTCAGCGGATGTTCCTCTTTCCTCCTACAGTTCACCGATCATCAGTGCTTCATGTAATTAATTCCAGACATACAGCTGCTATGAACTGCTGAAGCAGATACCGCTTATGCTAGGTTTATGTGCCTGCTTAAAGATGTGATAACTACTGAAACTCAGAGTATGAAGTTGATTTCCAATGATCCTTGCAACGATTCTCGGTTCCCTACGGTGAACAGAATTGTAGTTCCGCTCATGCTCTAGGAAATTTTAAAATACTTAGCCAGTCTTCATGAATTTCGATAAGACAATCCAACTGTGGAAGTTACATTGATCCGCTTTTACGGGTTCTAAATCTTAGCTTCAAAACTTTGCAGACAAGAAACTTCATCAGAGAGAAGAGGAACTGATATGTGGTTCGGATTTCACTACGGAAACCCGTGAAATCCTTCAGTCACGAGTAGGATATGACGTACTCCTTTTTGTGTAAGACCAGTCTAGGTGCTCTTGACGTGAAGGCTTTGCGTGGAAGTCGTGTTGCACCGTCAAACTTTATAAATGAGGTCACTGAAACTTTGGATGAAGATGTAAGTGAGAAGTAAGATGTGCACGTAAGCGCGGTGTTTTTATATGCACGTGTTTGTTCCCAACACTCGGGGTCGTGTTGTATGAACTCTACGATATTAGAGTTAAGTTTGATGTTATGTGTTTCATGCTTAAACCCGTCATCCACACGTTGGCTTCTTGATATTTGAGGCTGGAAAAAGAATTGGAGAGATTGTATTTACTGTTCTAAAAGTAAATAGCTATCAGATATTCTTGTCAATGTTGAGTTCAATATATTTTACTCAACTATCTCAAAGGCATAATTACAGCTGTAAATATTGAAACGTACAAAACTATATTTATACTTGCTATTTTTGGACGAATCAGACTTGGTCTCTGATACTGATAGTTGCATATTGATCCGGAGGGATTGAGATTGGTTTCCGAGGACACTGTTTGGAATGATTAGAGATGAACTGACAGGTGGGTAGAGAAAATTGCATAAGTATTAGCTTCCTTATTTTTCATTCTTCGACATATTTATTGGAGTAGTCGAAGGAAGGACCACTATATTGTCGGGACACGTAGCATTCATCGGAATAATCAGAACCGCATACAAAGTTTTCATCAAGAAGTCTGGATGAAATAGGCGTACCCAGTTGAAAAGTCTGGGCGTACAAGTTAAGGATATTTATAACATTGTTATTAAGTAAAAGATTGCAATTGTGCGGATTCGATTAATCTGATTCTGCATTAACGATAAAGGGTAGACAATAGGATAGACAGTGCTGATTGTACTGTGCTCCTCCGGTCTTTTGCCGCTCCAGTACTCTTTACATATGTCTATATTCTTTATGGGCACATACGCAAATAATTGTTAAAGAAGTGCGCCGTTTAGCATAAAAATTTGTGCGTCCGTCCGTCGAATTTTCTGCATATACTAACTCAATAACCGATTGACTGATTTTCACGAAAGATTATTCTCGAAAATATTATTAATATTGCTCAATACTTTTAATTTATTGTTCAACTCGGACAAAAATAACGGACACAATACGAGTTTTTACTTTTCTTCTCACATCTCGAGAGAAACTGAGGCACATTCGCGAAATACTGCTCTTTACTGGAGTGAAGTGTTTTGATTAAACAGACCAAAAAATCAGATACTGTATGCCAAATAAACATAATCTTACTAAGTCTTATAATTTCCGAGATAACAAAATATATATCTTCATGTCATTCCTAGTGCTCGAGCCTCAGAAGTCGCCACTCATGAACTGATAATCATGATGCAATAACAGAGCGAGTCTCCCAGAACACTTACGCTTTGCAAATATTCCCTAATTGTTATCGGTTCTTGTCGTTAAATTGTTTCCATAATCACAAGGCTTCGCTGTTCATAATGAAGATATACTTTATAAATTTCGAATTTCCCAGATTTTATTACACCATGTATCTGTGTTCACATTTGTACTGGTTCCGCGTGGTGCATAGCGGCTGGCCTATCTGCTCCTCTGCCATGAGAATCTGTATCACGTGGATAAATACGAAACCGACCAATTGTAGAGAGAACTTGTGACTGTCTTCCATCCAGCTATTTCTTGCGTAGTATAGCATCAACCTTACAATAACCGAGTCCGTGGGGAATCTAGTCTCTCTCGAAGCGGAACTGAGAATCCGACAGCCCGTATTCGGTTCTGTTGGCCAGTTGCTATACAGACGAGTGCTACAGCTATTCGGTCTGCATTCAGACGTATGCTTAGCTATATTTTTGTTTTATTTCTATATACACAGATTAATGGTTCTCGTCTACAATTTAAACTATGGTTTAACCCCATTGTTCAATTAGACTGAATCAGACGAAAAGTTCTTCATGTCCTTAATGGTAACACATGCTAATGAATTTTGCTTTGCATGACAATATCCTGTTAGCCACGGGTCTATGCAGTCAATCAAGTTTGACACCCATCTTTTAATAAATTACTACAAAGGAAGATAAGATCATTGAATCACGTAACATAAAGTTCCTCAGTCTGTGAGTATTCAGACTGCAGTTGTCTGGAATTGAACCCCGTATAGTTTGTTAGTTAAATGACACTGCGTCATATCTTAGAAGGCAGTAGTCTTGATATAGAGATGTCAGTACTTTCGAAAAGTCAGGATGAAACTGTTGAAAAATTTCAGAATTACGCAAATCACACGCAGAATGCGAAGTCAGGTCTTAATGAAATGAATTATAAAAAACGTACATTTACCTTTACGTCTTTTAAACTTTAATCAGAATCTAATGAAATTTATATTGAAATGAGAGAGTAGGTCATCAAACAAACATGGATAATTGTTCTGTGTTCTTAGAAGGTGTTTAAAATATTTATGTTTTACGTATTTATTTGTGGTTTACTCAACGGCTGTTAATATCTCTGACCATATAGCGCCGAAAGTTTGATGAAGTATTGAACAATACATTGGAACGGATGTGGGAGTAAACTTCCATGGCTTAGTCTGAATCACTTCTCTGCCATTTTTGTGGTGAGACAGAGAAACCGCGGGAAGACATCATTCAGAATAACCTCTCGAATGCAAGTGATAAGCATCCTGCTCGGAAAATAACATATTAGCATTAAGTTTGAAAACCGGATTGACTTGTTAGACGGAACGGTGACTGTAATACGAGTACAAGGGGAATTTTAGCTTATTTTAGTGTCGTCTACTTACTCCTACAGCTCTTCAACGTTGGTATCTGAACGTATCAAACGAATATTTTTTTTCGTTTAGTGGGGGGTGGAGTCCAGCTGGGTTCACTTGGCACGGCAGCCACTGATTGGCCTGTTGTACCTTCCCTGGGTGATAATGATGATGGAGAATTTGGTGGAATGAAGATTGGCAGGGGAAACCGAAGTACTCGGAGAAAAGCTACCCCACCGCCATTTTGTCCACCACAAATTCCACTTGACCAGATCCGGGATCGAACCCGGCCGGCCGCGGGGTGAAGCCAGCGACTAACCGCTTGAGCTATGGCGCGGTCTATGAAACGAATTTATTTGGGTTCTCTCTGAATGCAGATAAAGTTAGTAATCTGTGTAAAGTAAGGAGTAACACACATTCCGTTCGGACTTGAAAGCCAGGAGAATCTTCTTGTAACTAGATAATTAAGCAATTAACTAACTTCATGAAGTGGAGTCCTTGAGAAGCTAATGGTCACTTACCTAGTAAATAAATTATCCGTCTTTCATTTAGTCCCAAAATGTGCCACTATATTCACAGAACTCGCTACCGGACCAGACTCAGATGAATCCATTGCATAAAAATCAAAATTCGTTTCCTTAAAACATTTTAATATTATTCTATCATCCAGCCCGAGATCAGCGTCAAGGTTGCCTACACTCAGGACAGCCTCTGTGTTCTAGTGGTTACAGTTCCTGGCTGCAGATCCTGAGATCCCGGGTTCGATTCCTGGTGCTACCAGTTTTTTTTTAGAATTAGTGGGTCTGGAACAGGGTCCATTCAGTCTCGTGAGGATAATTAAGGAGCTGTTTCAAGGAATTGGTGACTGCGGTCTAGGAAAACGAAATTAAGGGCCATGGGGATTCGTTTCGCTGAACACGCAACAATTTCTATCCGCTGAAGTTGGCAATAACTTCGCCGACAAGCTGCGGTCGCTCGGTCGATATAATTCGCTTGTGGACTAAAGCCGGGGAGTTTGTTTTTGTTTTGGTTGCTTACTCGCAGGTACTTCAAGCGAAGATGTTATACGAATTTCAAAGGTTACCATTAGCGTTCCGCTCCGCGTTCATTACAAAAATTTGTTCTTTGGTCATTCTGGTAGTGTTTGGTAATGAATATAAGTACGATTATATCATTAAACTTCTTCTTGTTCTTCTTCTGCCCTAGCGAGGCGTGGGCCAAAGTCCTTTTTCAAAGCTAATTGAACTATTTCTTACGTTTTTTCCTAGGCCTTACCAAGCAAGTCTATCCTCTCGATTCTAATAATAACATTTCCTTGATAAACGTCCGTGGGTTAATCTATTTATGTCCTCATTATGGATTTTTTCTATATTCTCCTCTCATTTCCCCGTCCTACGTTCAAATAGGCTCCTCTCAGTCCTGAAATACGCTCAATCTATGTTCTTAGGTTAAGAGACAGGTATGAGATGCCCATATATGTACATCCTCTCAGATACATTGAATCTATAAACACCGCCATCACGGTCCTGACGTTGAGGGATGAGTCTCAACACCATCAATCATGGCAAAGTGTCACCGGCTGTCTTAACGCGACATTTTGAACGGTAAGATGCGTCTCGAAGTGGAAAAGTGTTAGTTAGGTATGCATGCAAGTGAACTGCTCCTGCGAAATTACTTTGGCTGCAGTGCATGTGAGCCTGCTACCTTCTCCATTGATGCCATTCATATTTATAAAATTAACAGTTTAGGGCGAACCCCTCTTGTATAACTAGTTAGAGGATGAGGTGGACAGGGCATGTAGCACGAATGGGGAGAAAGGGGATGCATATAGTATATTTGTGGGAAAGCCAGAAGGAAAGAGACCACAGGGAAGACCAAGACGTAAGTGGGTGGGCAATATTAAAATGCGCAGATATGTTGCGTTTTCGGACTTTATCCATCGTCCTGATTTTAAGATAACTAAGAAAACCACAACGTTTTGGAAACTTGATCTTTTAGGTCCAGTGACTGAGGCTAGCTCTTTCTAAGGGACCCAACACAATAGATGTTTTCCCTAAACTTAGGACGGAAACAGATCCAGTTTCCGAAACGTCGTGTTTTTCTTAGTTATCTTAACACCAGGACGATGGATAAAGTCCGAAAACCCAATATCTCTGTGTGTTATAGACCATCGTCAGAATCCTATAGTAACTAATATTAAAATGATTCGTAAGGAGATAGAATGGGATGGTATGGATTGGATTGATCTGGCTCGGAATAGGGACCAGTGGAGGCCTCTTATGAACATGGTAATTAACATCCGGGTTCCATAAAATGCTGGGAACTTCTTGAGTAGCTGCAGAATTGGCTGCTTCTCAAGAAGAGCTCAGCTCCATGAGTGACTGTATCGAACGTCTGATTCAGATGAACCAGAATATACGACAAGAAAATGAGAAAGCCAAAATAAATCTTAAATATTTTCGAAATTAACTAAGAAGACGCAGTTGTATTCTAATAATCTCAAGGTTTTAAGTTACACGAGCACTGATTGTGAAGAGGATAACTGAAACTGCAATGAAAGCTGAAATTAGTTTTTGAATATATTGAAACGCAACCACATGGTAGACGAGACACCATATACAGAAAGAAAATGTTGAAATTGTTTATACAGAAATATATTGTGAAAATTGAAACTTTAATAATCTGATAAGGTTATGAGCGGTTTGAAACTTCAGTTTTGTTATAGCCTAGTAAATTAATTCGATTCATCTGTAGAACAAGTTATTATCGAGAATATTACATTACTCTGAAAAAATAACATGATTTTTTCAATATAAGTACGTTCTTCTGGGGAACATTTCGTTACATAGATAATTAAATTTCTCTAGAACATGTTATCTAGAAGATTACATTCCCCTATGGAACATGCTATCGAGATTGTTACCAACGAATATTAAAACGAGCTCAAGGTAAAATTATAATATTTTGTACACTTCAACATTCCAGTTTCATGTTTACACATATGCTATACGTATTTATGGACGAAAATTACCTAAGTTCGATGTTGCATACACGCATGTGTATATGTGATGCATGTCTATAGACATACTTATGTATGCATTCATGTAGTTCTGAATATTTTAATGTTTTGGAAGCGAAGTCCAATACGGGTCATTGCTCAAAGCATGATGAATGTGTAGCACCGTTGCCAAACAACGATCTCGAAAAGGAACATATGTTTCTTGGTAAAGACCAGTACGTTCATCAACAATATTTGAGCTATTGCAAGGCACCCGCTCATAAC
The DNA here is from genome assembly GCF_002891405.2 of Cryptotermes secundus. NCBI lineage: Eukaryota > Metazoa > Arthropoda > Insecta > Blattodea > Kalotermitidae > Cryptotermes > Cryptotermes secundus. Next base: position 270,600 of record NW_019739213.1, read on the forward strand.
AACAATGGAGGGAGTTTTGGAAGCGGTGTTTTCTGTTGGGTCCGCCCCAATGTCATATAACGAGGACTCCCAGTCCGGCAGGGCAAATGGCTAAGCTGCCATTGTAGCATAAATAAACAAGATAGGTATGATCTGCTCTGTAAACCTTGTACTGACAGATGACTGAAGAATTATCAATAATACATTATACTGTGAAATATACATTTTATGAAAGGTCATGCATATTGATAATGGGTAACCCATCTTCTCGTCAGAGAGAACGTTACATAAGGACTATTACCACAAGAATTCAATTCGAAAAATTCTCTACTCCAGGATCTCAAAGAGCCTGGCGCATAAACGAAATGATTGGCGGTAAACCGCCAGTTGTAAAGTAGCTGTGACTTTGTTTTTAACTTTGTCACGCAGTTCAATTGAAAAGTCAGCCTGTGAAGAGAAGACTAGGGATTGGTGTGAAATGGCAGCCAGCCTGGGACCCAGTTTTTTATCAGTTGTTAGGTGACAAGACTCTTGCACGGAAAGCTGTGATAAGAGGATCTAAAGGTCGGAAGCTGGAGAAATTCAAAAGTTAGAAGTCGTTGCTAGGGAACGGCTGGTAAAGACAGAAGGCTGGGAAAGGCTTAGAGATACTGCTGTGATTTGTAAAGTGAGGAGATTAGCGAGTGGTGTATGTAAGTGGTCAATAAATCCAATCCACCAATTCATACCACGTCTATAGTCACACATACACATGACAATACGAGTATTATGCTTGGCCAATGTTAAGTCACTTCTGTTACATGATTATGTTTCATTAATTTTGAAGAAATTCTGCTTAGGGACTTCGTGTAATCTTGTGTGAACCGTTCTAAGCGTCAATCCTTTCCTGTGTTAAACTTCATATATAAAAGTTTCTGTTTCAAATATATGCGTCCAATGAATTGAATATATGGAGAAAGAGCAGACTGACGACATGTATAAAAGGAAACCACGTCTTTAATGCCACTCCAATGTCCTGTTGACTATTATTCCTATTTTATATGCCTTGGGACTCATACTGTCATGGAAGAAGGCATGCAGTAGCGTAATTGGTTGAGGCACTATGCTACAAGCCGGAAGGTCGCGGATTCTAGCCCCGATGAGGTGCATTTCTTCAATTGACCTAATCCTTCCAGCCGCACTATGGCCCTGAGGCCGACTCAGCCTCTAACAAAATTGAATACCATGATCTCCCTGGAGGGTAAAGGATGGCAGGCGCGTAAGGCTGACAAACTTACGGTCATCTGTGGGTCGATTGTCTAAAGAAAACGTGAAAGCCTCGACATCCCACAACTCTATGGGCCTTCACGGCCTGTTGCAGGGATAGCTTTACTTTTTACTGTAACGGAGATTTTAGCATAAATAACACTGGCTCAGTAATTCGATAAAATTTGTCCTCAAGCAGTACGTATCTTAGCTGTGTTGCTAAAATGGATAGCGTCTTCTTCCGTCCAGTGTGTGCCTTCAAGTGAGAGACGCTGTTTCAGAAGGTAGCAGATCGTAATCCCATGTTGTGCTGTGCGAATGTTCACTGTAGTGGCACAAGAAGAGTCTAACACCAACTGTCTATAACATTATTTAGTTGAAGCATAAAATGTGTTGAGAAAACCATATCCATTATATACATTGTATATGACACTAAATACTTTGCAAGTATAAATATACTCATTTATTTAAATAGTTGTGGAAAGATAACTTCATTTATACAAAGTTATTAAAATTGTCAGAAATATTATGAGTACCTCATTATGATTTTTCAGCAAATTTTGAACCTGAATACTTTTCACTTCCGTTGATTCCTGTCGTTACATCGCCGTGTCGTAATTACGTGCCAAGAAACTTATGGAGAGATCGACTAGCGCATGATTTCCACGGATGTAGCTTTTGCTGCTATGTAACATGTAGAACGCTACAGATATTGGTATTTAGCTGCTTGAAGTACACATTCAGTATGCATACATTGGACGCGTGATTATTTAAGTTGCTTAGTTTGGAGTTCCGTAGTTTCTGCTTTTCACCAGATGTTGTTTGGGTGATCAAATAAATGACGATAAGATGGGTTACACATGTGGAGTGAGTGATGAAATGAGAAAGGTATACCTGTCGAAAAACCTGAAGAAAAGAGACTATACTTTAAAGACTCAGACATAGATGAGAGGATAATGTTATATTTTAGCGTCCTGTTGCACTGATTTAAGTCCATGATTTATTTAATCCGTCTTGCAGTGCATACACTCATTTATTTCCTTCTNTCATAGAATAGAATCTAACGGTGATCTCTTTTGAATATAGAAATGGGGTTTTCGTCCTTTATAAACGGTCATGAGTGTCATTACCAGCTGATGGAGTTAAACTGATCGAGGCGCAGCTTCTCAGGACGGACTCTGCTGCGTGCAGGTAGATCGATTTGGGCAGTGACACAAACAACCAAACAGAATCTTCATTCCTACTCAAATAGAAACACTTTTTTTCTCTAGATGATTAGCCAGTCTGTAATGTGGTTCATTGTTACTCGTACATCAAATACATTTTCTTTGCAGGTTATCAGCCATTTGACACACGACAATATTCAGCTATAAATGTTTTTGTTTAGGTGCTTTGAACACAGATCTATCTATCTATCTATCTATCTATCTATCTANTGAATTAAGGGATTTTCCTGCATGTAGTTGCCCCTTTTATGATTTCTTTAGGCAAACTGCAAAATAACTTTTTCTTCAAATGTTCTGTTTGTCTACATTTTCCTTCCAGAACGCAGTCACAGAGCAGAGGCGCCTTGTAAAAGTAGAGTGGNATAGCTTCTTGGACCTTAGCCGCTTTTACAGTTTCTTGATCTGTTTTACACAGCCAGTAGGACTCCTTGGACGGGGGATCCATTTGCAAGGCCGCTGCCTGCATACAGGATAGCACTACACAGAATAGACGCACACGACATTCATACCTCAAGTGAGATTCGAACCCACGACCCCAGTGTTTGAGCAGGCGAAGAGAGTTCGTGCCTTAGACTGCGCGGTCACTGTGATCGGTTTGAACATAGATCTACCAGGAGACACAAAATGTTCGTCAGCTGGAACACTACAGGCTTCAAGCTGAACTGTTACTGGATAGTAAACAGTCGCGAACGTTGAAGGGTGACAGTTTTAAAATGTCAACGTGATGAAGCTTAATTGAACGGGATTACCTTCGTGCTCTCAGGGCTGAGTCCCTGACCTTATCACAACATTTTGACTGATACCTATATCGGACTACGGGAAAATTTGAATTAAGGGATTTTCCTGCATGTAGTTGCCCCTTTTATGATTTCTTTAGGCAAACTGCAAAATAACTTTTTCTTCAAATGTTCTGTTTGTCTACATTTTCCTTCCAGAACGCAGTCACAGAGCAGAGGCGCCTTGTAAAAGTAGAGTGGACCTCGAAATGTGTGATGGTGGAAGAAATATACGCCTTTTACTACTCTATAATGGAACCTCCACGAATATCATTTTCCATTCAAATTACTCCAAATTCTAGGATGAAGTGCAAAATAGTCCTCTTAGGGCGTTCGGAAAATTGTCTCTTATAATATGACAAAATGAAAAATGTAATACCCTTAAGTATATGTCTACTATATCCAGTCCCGTCAAATGGATTTTGTAGTTTGGGCAGTATTATATGTGGACAGACAGACATGAACACCCTATCTCCATAGAGCAAAATGAATGTTGAAAAGCTGGTATTTTGTGGAACAGGAATATTCGTTGCCATTTTCTCAAGAGGCTACTACCGGGCCGTATCCAGGGTCAAACGAACCAAGTCCACGCTGACGCTGTTTTATTAAGATTAGTACTCATATTACAGTCACATCTATGTCTACGTCTCTTAAGTTGTCTCTTTCGTCAGGTTTCCCATCAAAATTTCTGTATATGACAAAACATCTCATTCCCGCATGCTTACTATGATACTATCTATCTTAAAGGTAAAAAAAAAGGTAAAGTTGTCCCTGTGATAGCTAATAATAGCACTACGCCATGAAGGTGTATGGGGAAGTGGTTGCATATATCTGTTTTCTTGACCTTGATAGTAGTTGGTATCATATATTGCTTTATTTAATGGCCCTGAGAACATTCTTTTAAAATACACTTTACTCGTATGAAGTTCCTCATAATTGATGTTTCTCCAGCCTTCTATTACATCAGTATTCACAGCTATTAAATATTTTTGTGTAAAGGCTTTATTAAATGTTCATCTCAATTTCCTATCTCTTACAGAGTAATTCAATGAGTGAAGCAACCCTCTTTGCTGCATGTGGATGTGAGCTAATGGATTTTTCAAAACGTACCTGATATAAATGTTGACACATTAATATTTGGTTACTCGTAACGCATCATGACACGCTGCTTTTATGTGTTCTAATTTGTCACGGTATTTCAGTCAGTGCATTCATCAGATATCACTAAACGCCATAGAATAATTGAATGAGTGTTCTCATATTAGTACACAGTTTTATTGGAAACTCCACCCAGACAAATCTTCACTAATGAAAATTTACAATTCACAGAACTGGAAATCCAACTCTAAGAGTAACAATTTTACAAAGGAAAATGAGCAGGTTCTGATGTCTGGACATAGGCCCCTTCATAAGCCTGACAGTTTTGTAAGTGTAATTCTCTTTCTGACTCTTACATTTCGTCTTTTCTTTTTATGATTTACCCATGATCCGCTGTCATTATTACTCTTTTTGCCTATAAATTTTACACTTTTAAATATACCCAGATATATTTTTTTCACTGGTTCTACAGCCCCCTTGGCCCCTGGCCTCTAATTTTCAGTTTTATGATTTACAGACGGTAGGACTCCCTGGACGAGTGATCAGCTCGTCGCAAGACCTCTACCCAAATACAGGACAACACAAACACAGAATAAGTACATACACATAAGAAACATCCATACCTTTTGTGGGATTCGAACCTGCGATCCTGGCTTCCCAGCTAGCGAAAACAGTAAATGCCTCATACCGCTCAGCTACCGTGACCGGCTGCCCATAGATTACATTACCATATTGTCTGTAACAATAGAGTTAAGGCTGAATAGGTCTGGATGCTATACTTCAGCGAAAACAGCGCATGCGCCGTGAATCTTAAGGAAGAGGTCTGCCGATGATAACTGCAACAGCAAACTCTATCTTCCACGTCTTCCCTGTGACTTCTGGCAATGCAGCATGTTGTAGCAAAGAGGCGGGGTGGA
>NW_019739213.1:275902-283793 GCF_002891405.2 Cryptotermes secundus
CTAGAACCCGAAGTTCCATCGTCGTGATCAGAAAAGTCTATCACTGGTCTCTGCCTTCACAGAGATGAATCCAGTCCATTAGTGTGCCGCAGGGTAATTGCCTAACATCCCTCTGCGGTCACCTGTAGAAGTATTTCACCGGCTCAGGGACGTGAAGGGTACTGTGGCAATATTTATGCCAACATCCTAAATTACATAAATACACGAAATTTATATATAACAATATAAGTATTTACATAAGTGTGTGGGTTATAATACTACAAAAGTTAGCATAGGGTTAGTTTTTCCCAAGACAATCTTACTATAGTTTTTTAGTTCGGAACATATAATGATCTTATATTATGTACGGCCAGTGTTTCACTAACTTACTCTACGTGGCTAAAATCCGTGGCCATCCAGCCTCAGGTCTTAGTCTCCGTTTGACGTGTCTTGCCTGATCGTGCTTTACACAAGAATGTTTCCACTTTCCTTCTTAATAACGTAGCACTCTGAGTCACGCCTTACTAATACTTTCGTGACCCGACTAATAAAATACATATGTTCACACCTAATTCTAACATTGCGTAAATGACAGTTATGGACCGTGGCCAACCATGAACAAGTACTCACATATCCTCGTCTTCTGAACAGCCAGTACGCGCATCTTAACTAGAACTCCAGCTCGCTCGGGCGGCTCCTCTGTTCTCACCCGGCGGCGTGCCTCGCACCCCGACATATGTCGTGGCCCCCATGGCTCTAGTGACTTTTTCCTAATCATCCCTTCTGTCCCATGTCCCAGGGTTTTATGCTTTGTGGAAACGTGGGAGCGCTTCCGTTCTCGCGGAACGCGTACGAACCGAGGATTCCCATTGGCTGAATTCTCTTCCGTTCCAGCAACTTCCCCATGTTTGGTCCTTCCGACTGTCTCACAAGTTTCTCCGCCATTCTTGGCAGCGGCTGACTAACGGAAACGGATACCACTTCCGTTTCCTGCTAGTCATCCGCTTATTCGTTAGTCTTAACTCATACACAATTTTCTTAATTCCTAAAACTTAATAAAATAATTTAAAATAACCAAAACCCTACTTAATAACCACGCGCACAACACCATATTCTCACAACTTATTCATTTAAAATTCATTAATATTTTTCTCCTCTATGTCCCTAGGTTTTCGAAGTGTATCTTCGCTTCAGATATTCTAACTAATATTTTACATGTATTTAACGTTTCTCACATATAAATTTTTATTTCAACCGTCTAACAAAATTTGACAACAAGAAAGGACAATCTAACATAGATGCATTTGAGAGAGAAATACCAGCATTCTAACAATGGCTACCAGGTGGAATGTTGAGTGATTGATCCTTCCATCAGACTCTATTTATGCACGTATATGTATATTTGTACATGCGCGTCTGTTTGTGGCGGCAGGACAAGAGTTTCCGTGGGATGTCCTCCCCATCGAAAATTTGGAGGGTCACTGATGTATAGACACTCTATCATGTCAGCTCAAACAAGTGTATTAAGGCCTAACAGTAATCTCATCATAACCTTTATTATCACTGTCCTGGGTCGGATCAAATGTATTATTTTCTCTCNACCAGGTGGAATGCTGAGTGATTGATCCTTCCATCAGACTCTATTTATGCACGTATATGTATATTCGTACATGCGCGTCTGTTTGTGGCGGCAGGACAAGAGTTTCCGTGGGATGTCCTACCCATCGAAAATTTGGAGGGGCACTGATGTATACACACTCTATCATGTCAGATCAAACAAGTGTATTAAGGCCTAACAGTAATCTTATCAGAACTTTTATTATCACTGTCCTGGGTCGGATCAAATGTATTATTTTCTCTCAATAGAAAAATTTCATTCCAGTAGCAGTACAGTTTCCTTTGTTCGCTGTATCCTTCGATTTCTATTAAAAATACCTGAGCCTTCTGATCTGTTTCAATGTCCATTTTGTTTCCGCCTTTCACATATTATTTTATATATACTCTCTGTTCTCTTACTCATTCGTTCCTGATTACGTCATTTCTGTTCAGTGAAGTTATGTTTTTCAGAAATTCCACACTCAATACAATAATCCTTTCGTTATTATGTATAAATGCAAAGAATATGAAAGTAAAATTAAAAAAAAAGGTTTTAAAAATAATTAAAAAGATATTATGACAGTCACTTACTAACAGATATCTAACAGATATCTAACGATATCAAGTTCTGTGATTACATGAAAAACCTGAAGCAGGAAGAATGTGGAAGTATTTTTATTGAAGTAAAAGAACAAGGAACAAGAATTTAATTAAAATGTCCAATAAATGAGATTCTGGTATTAAAAATAAAAAGAAATATGATCATGAAGAAGTACAGAATAACACAAATAGCAACGACACGCAACATTTTGTAAGTTAAAAATAAAGTTGGCAGTACTTTATTCCTTTCAGAGGAACAGGTCCCGTTATAGGAAGTCCCCACTTGCGATCTCAGCAGGTACACACGGCATCTGGCAAAACTGTTACAAGGCTTGTGTCAGGAAATGCAAATATATTTTTCATTAAAAATTAGTCGCTTGCTATCATCTTTGGAAGGCTTGTTAATATCGAATACAGAATAATTCAGTTCAATTCAATTCAATTCACCTCAACTCAATTCAATTCTTTTTTTTCTTTATGTGCCGAGTTGAAAGCTACAAGGCCAGTTACAGACACAGCACAGTGTAGATACAAGTATTTACATTATGGACAAACACTACATAAAATCAAAGACTAATAATATTAGCAACAACAATAATCAATACCTAGTCTAAAGACTGTGGGTGCAGACGTCTGTCACACGCTGAGAAGGTTCTTGACTGAACCATAAAACCGACGTTAAGTACTGAAACATTAAATTCATGTAAATACGTGACATTAAAATGCTCAGTTCCTCTCTCTTAGGAAACACCTTGCCTTCATACCATTACAGATATCACTTGGTTAATAATGTATAAATAATGGCTTTTTATTCTGAGCCACATAGAAAAAGTACACAATGTGGGTAAAACGCAGATTTCTTTAATCTTAAAGTACGTTGTACATATAGTACCCATTTAACCGTGTAAAGGATAATGCTTGCTTTATGAACCACATTGTTTAATATTAAAAGCATTATTTTGCCCACCCATTTGTTTCGTATGATCTTCGCGAAAAATCCCGGTTATTTCCCTAAACAGCATCAGATGGTTGTTCTTTGTAATAGAGAAGCACTGTGCTCTCTGAGAGGTACGTACTGAATATTCGGTAAGAAACTGGTGGATCTAGATATTACTTACTCATGGAGCTGAGCCCTTCTGGAGGAGCCGCCAATTCTGCAGCTACTCAAGAATTTCCCAGAATTTTATGGAACCCGAAGGTTCATTACCGTGTTCACAAGAGCCCTCCACTGGTCCCTATCCTGAGTCAGATCTATCCAATCCATACCATCCCATTCTATCTGTCTAACATCCATTTTAATATTGACCACCCACCTACGTCTTGGTCTTCCCAGTAGTCTCTTTCCTTCTGGCTTTCCCACTAATATCCCATACTCATTCCTCGTCTTCCCGTTCGTACTACATGCCCCGCCCACCTCATTCTCCTTGACTTGATCATTCTAATTGTACTTGGAGAAGAGTACAAGTTATGAAGCTCCTCATTATGTAGTTTTTTCCAACCTCCTGTCACTTCATCTCTCTTTGGTCCAAATATTCTCCTCAACACCCTGTTCTCAAACACCCTCAGTCTTTGTTCCTCCCTTAATATCAAAGACCAAGTTTGACACCCATACAGAACCACAGGCAAAATTATACTTTTATATATTCTAAATTTTATGTTTTTGGAGAGAAGAGGAGAAGACAAAAGGTTATGGACGGAATGATGTTTATTGAGATAATACTGGTGATTCAATTCAGTTCAAATCAATTCAATTCTTTATTATTTATGTGCCGAGCCAACAGCCGCAAGGCCAATTACAGACAGCACAGGCTAGATACAAGTAATCACATTATGGACAAACACAACATAAATTCAAAGATAAATTACAGGCAAGCACTGGAGGAAAACACAATAATGCAGACAAGTAAACAAACAAACAAACAAATAATAATAATAATAATAAGTATAATGGAATTTTGAGGATTGTCTCTAGCGAGCACTGGGGATATAGTTAAACTTGGAAGCAGAAGCATCACAGTCTTTATGGATAGCTTACACAGTCCTTCTCCCCCGTGATGAGAAAATTCAATTCCTCACAGAGGATCACATTTCATGGTATGCTTAGATCTTCCGGAGGAAAACCAAAAGAATATGGTTATATATGCTTCCTCACGCCATAAGCTTCCTCCTCTTCCATCCTACCCGTCTTATCTATTCAAATATCTTCGTAATGGAAAGAGAAATGAAAGAAAACTAATCCACCTTGTGTGGCAGCCAAAATAACCAGCCATAAAGTGCAACTACATTAAGCAAAATAACTTTTAATATCAGTCTGTCTGATGTTCGTATTATTGTGATTGTTTTCTTTATGGTTTCAGGTAAGACTGTTATGACAGTGGAAACATGATGTGTGGCGGGATGAATTATCAGTGCCATTCTTCAAGCTGTACCAAGGTATACGGTTACATCTATTGCTTTTTTATTCTTTTCGTGGTATTGTCACAGGGACAGAGAAAATGTGCAATATGTCTACATTGCGTAACACTTATAGGACATTCGGTACGGACTGGGAATAAAGTGTAAGGAGTTAAAAATATATGCTTCATTTTCCTTTACAGCTTTATGAAAATACCTTTCGCTTCTACGGATATTCAACTCTTTACACTGGAGGTCTCGGCAAACACATGTTACCCGCCATGCAAACTGACCGTTGTTGTCGCCTGACTTAACCAAACTAGAAACATGTCAACAAATGTTGTTAGAACTCCCGGGGCGAATGTAATTTTACCGGTACTTGTTAGTGTCTGTTACTGTAAATATGGATAATATCATATAATCGTATTTGTTACTAAATATTTTGAGTCACACTCATCATCACTGATGGGCTGAGCCCTTCTTGAGAACCTGCCAGTTTTGCAGCTATTCAAGTACTTCTCAGCATCTTATCTAACCCGCAAGTTCATTACAGTGTTCACAAGAGCCCTCCATTGGTCTCTATCCTCAGTCAGATCAATCCAATCCATATCATCCTATCCTATTTCTCTAAGACTCGTTTTAATATTTTCCAACCACCTACGTCTTCGTCTTGCCAATGGCCTATTTCCCTCTTGCTTTCCCATCAATATCCTATATAAATTCGTCTCCCCCACTCGTGCTACACGCCTTGCACATCTCATCATTCTTGACGTCATCATTCTAATTATACTTGGAGAAGAGTACAAGTTATGAAGCTCCTGAGTATATAGACCTCATATAAAAATTCTAGGTGCCTTCTTTGGAAAAAGAAAATAATGATTAGAAATTATTAGAATTTCTAAGGGAGCCATTACTTTCGAAGTTGCTCCGCACAACGTTAATATCAACCGTATTGATGTGACGTCAGATGAAAGCGGTGCTCAAAGTCCATCTCTCTGACGAGTGTTACAAATCGTACACCTGACATACAGGTGAATGGGTTGTAGACGGGTAGTCATATGTACAGCTTTCATGCTATTTGATATCTTCACGGAGCAAATAAGCCTACCTTATGTACAGCTTTCATGCTATTTGATATCTCCACGGAGCATATAAGCCTACCTTGACGTCATTTAGTTCCATAAGGCGGGTATCAAAGCCCCTGTCTTCAGGACCGAATTACAGAATATAGAAGACTACACGGTGTCACAATCCAGAATGCTACAATCTTTAACAAGCCTTCACGTCTGAATTAATGACGAATTTGTGAGCCGATTAAGCGATATTTATCAAATTTTGGTTAGGCGTCACTTATGGCCACACAACTTACAGTTTTCTCACTTCACATAGTCATGGCCAGGCCAGTGTTTGAGCTTGTGTGCTGGAACTGATACGAACCACACAATATAGTGTCTGAGTTATTGACCGTAGTGGGTTTTCTCAAAATGTACCGCTTTTGTTAAGATAATTTCGTTGTAAATTTTTAAACAAAAATATCCTGGCCGTGAGAAATTTATCGTCGTTTTCTCCTCTTCACTCCTTAAAAGGGGGTGGGGGGAAACTAACTCAAGAGATCACTAAACTACATCTGCATGCTTCTGGCTGTGGTGTTCTCGTGTCAACTGCTGAACCAGCACACTAATTTGCATGAAATCTAATATGAAAACTTTTGACAACACAGTAAATCTTTATTTTCTGCAATTAGTAATAATAACATGGACTCATGAACCGTTAGGAGGGCGTAAATTAGAGCCATATATTTTAGTTTAATAGAGACATGTTGATAATATGCCCTTTAAATATGTGCATCTTGTTTCGGTGTAGTATTTTATGGAGTGTAAAGAACAACATGGCGGCGATACGAAATATTTAATTAGCTTTGGGATTCATATCGATTATTAACGAATCGTTGGAAATAAGCCTATGAACTTTAGTATGCGAAGGGGCCTCTACTGGAGGAACACCGAGACACTGTGTATGAAATAATTTTACAAGTAACTTTGGTTTCTTCTGTCATTTCTCACCGCACCAATAGCTCATCGTTCATGAATCATCCCATCGCCGAAATTTTGTAATCTCTATACTGAAGTCTTCACTTAACGAACATAAACAATTACAAATATGATGACGCTGGGAAACTTTGAAATTATATCCAGAATTACTATCTTATCGAGAATCAGTAAGTAAGTAAGCAAGGAGATTGTCTAAAAAATAGCACATCAGTAATAAAAGAATAATTCATCAGCTTGAAGAAGTATCTGTTCAGAAAGACATATGCATTACGCGTTTCTGACCAGACCTCCTCGTCTCCGAACTTGTCTATGGTAACTAGCACATAATTCAAGCTAGGAATACGAAATTTTTTATAAAGAAGGGTTATAAATGTTCTTAAAAATCAGATTTCAGTTTGATATCTTAGTCAATAATGGCAAGCGTGGCGAAGCTTTGACCCATATAATAATAAAATTTTTGCAAATAACAATAATAAATACAACAATGATAGTGACAATATACTAACAACAATTGAAGAGCCGGGATAGCGCATTCCGTATAGCGACTAGTTACGGGCTGGACGACCGAGGGGTCGGTGTTCGAATCCCGGTAGTGCCAAGAACTTTCTCTTCTCCACATAGTCCAGACCGGCTCTGGTGTTCACTTAACCTCCTATTCAATGAGCACCACGGAATTTTCCTTGGGGTAAAGCGGCTGGGAACTGAAGCTGACCAATCACTTCCAATAAATGCCGAGATCAAGAAAACTGGATCTATACATCCACTCCCCCATACGTCTTCATGGTGTAGTAGTTAATTAGCTAAGAACAGGGACAACTTTACCTTACTAACAACAACATTATGTGACATTCGGAATTGTGTCGAATAAAGAAATTCTGATTTCAGAAGTTGTCTGTTGGTAGATCATTGCTAGATCAGCGCTTGAAATCATGAGCTAGACTGAATTATATTTTTAAATCGTAAATTCGCTTTGCACAATCCTAACACCAGTAACACGAGGTTTAAAACTTGAAATCCCTGTAACTGGAAAGCAGGTTTTGTGAGGTCTGGCCGAAATTTCTTGTTTTAGATAAATCCATACAACAGAAAGAAAGCATGTAAGCAGGACTAAGAACCACATTTCTTTAAGTTTTCTACTTACGGCATTTCCTATTGTACTGGAGAATAGCCACATTCCACCGCGATGGTTTCAGCCTCCAAATCAATAGCAGCTCGAGGTTATGAAAAACAGACATTCATGAAATAGTAATCAATAAATTTCGCAGCACATT
>NW_019739213.1:283887-336854 GCF_002891405.2 Cryptotermes secundus
TGGGGTGAAAATAGAAAGTGTAGCTATAGTATATGTTTGCCAAGAGAAGAAAGGAATTCCGATAAGAACACATAATGACTTACCCATTGTCTGAGGCTCATGGCACACCACTGTCCGAAGTCTAGCTTTACAACCGTCTTCAGGTATTCTGGTGTCAATACAGTGACTGATGTCTTCATTGTCTTTATTTTCGCGACTATGGCAACGATTAGAATGTAATGCCGATCTTATCTAATAGTAAATTTCATAATGGGGATCTCACGATAAAAGTTACAGGTCTCCTCCTCTTCTGGGTTGTTGTAGCTTGTAGTTTTATAGATGAATAACGCGGTCTCGGATGAACATGCTGCCTTCTTATTAAATCTTGAGGATAGAGGCAGGAAGTGCCTCCGAAAGGTCGGTGCCTCCCTGCAAGAAAACATGGTGTTACAATCAAGAAACCGAACAATGTGATCAAGAGGCAAGGCTGTATACTTATATTCGGAAGGTTCACGGTTCGAATCCCGGCCAGGACTCCCGATATCCTGACTGAGGTTTCTCGTTGGTTTCCTCAGTCCCTCCATGATAATTCCAGGATATCACTTCGATTAGGTGACGGAAGCTTCCTTCATAATTCATCGTCATTTTTCTATCAGCCTTCCATCAGACACCTTATAATCTCGACTCTGAGAAGAGTGTCTGAGAAAAAGAAAGCAGAATGCCCTAACCTGAACATTCACCGCCGTATAAACATGAAAACTAAATGTCAGTTATAATCCTTTGGTTGTAGTGGCCTGAAGTTACAGACAATGAATTGAAGACGGCAGTAGATTCGACTGCCGAAACGAAGTATATATATTGAGTACATGTCGGACAAAGGATAATGTCCGATTGTCTGTAATGTTTAGTGAACCAGCCATTAGCACGTCTTCAGAAAGTCTTAAGGGCATCCAGACCTTATTCATACTTTTCAATGACGTGGGTTGTGTGAGAGAGGCTGTCTTAAGGAGCCGAATTTGACCAATTGAAGTTCTTGACAAGGCCCACTCCCCGACACTCACTTGCTTGACCGTTAAACATCCCTTTATTCTTCCCAGAAAGTATTTTTATATTTCTCATAATAAGTAGCTCTTTCTTTCCTTATATACAGCATTAACCTCTTGATTTTGTAGTTAAGTTGCAGTATCTTTTCCATAGAGTGGGAACTTAGTCTGACTATATATTATTTAGAAGAGCATTGTGCTTCAGAGGTTTAAGTCATGCCACAGAGGGATGACAACCAACACAACTTTAAACACATTTAATTACTAGTAAATATTTTAAGGTAGCAAGATAGGAAAAGTGGTAAAATATAAACTTGTCCCTGTGCTTACCTAATTAAGTACCACACCAGGAAGACTTATGGGGGAGTGTGTGTATAAATTCACATTTTCTTGAACTCGGCAGTAGTTTCAGATTAGAGATGAGCTTCACGCCCCGGCCGCTTTATCCTCGAGGAAAGAGACCGAGATACTCATTGGATATGATACTTGGTGGACCTCAGGGCCAATTTGGGCGACGTTGAGAAAAGAAAATTATTGACCCTACCGGAATTCGAACTCCGACCCCTCAGTCGTTCAGCCCGTAAACAGTCGCTATGCCGACTGTGCTATCCCAACTCGCCAGGAATAACAGACAGAAGCGTATAAAATGAAGATGTTTTTATAAGGGGACAGGATAATTTGGAGAATATACAGTACTTATTGAAGTAGTACGTACATATTTTAATAAAGGTTATCAATACATAATATAGGAATATATTCTCACTAGAATTTAACTATTTCTCATGTAAAGTACCTCACATAAGTTGTTAACGCTCGTTAAAACTTCGCTCGACATTTTGGTTAGCCGATTATTTAGGGGGATTGCAAAATTACTGTGAAAATTGGAAGGTGTAATGGAACCTGGAGAGACCTCAACTTATATTGAACTTATTCATAAAACAACATATTTGTATCCGAAACAAATCTTGCTTATTTTCATAGCAAAGCACTGCACTTCTATTTACTTACAATGCAATAAATCTGCACAAGAACACATAGAGGAAATACTTCACAATAGAAATACAGTTAATTGAATATTATTTTCGTAAAAATAGAAGTTACATGTACATACCAAACTAAGCGATAGAATGAGTAACAATCCTGCTTCCGTGTTCGGGAAGTCCAGATTCAAATACAGACCGAAGTCTACTTGCCCTGTCTGTTATTCCTGTGATACTTATCGGAAAATTCCTGGACGGTGCTTTGCAATGCACAATGACCTCTAACATACGATTTCCTATTTAATATACACTAGGGGGCACGCGGTAGCGTAGGTAGTTGATGCACTATGCTACAAGCCGCAAGGTCGCGGGATCGAATCCCGATGAGGTCATTCGATTTTTTCAATGTACCTAATCCTTCCAGCCGCATTATGACCATGGGGTCGACTCAATCTTTAACAGAAATGAGTACTAGGAATATTCTAGGAATATTCTTGGGGTAAAAGGCGGCCGGCGCGTAGGGCTGACAACCTTACCACCATCTATGAGCCGATTGTCTAGAAAATGTGGGAACCTCAACATCTCAGAACCCTATGGGCCTCCACGGCCTGTTACAGGGATAGCTTTACTTTACTTTTATTTATTATTCACTGATCATTCTGCATTCAACGCTATGCATTCTGACTTACTGAAACTGTAATTAAGTAAATCAGTATACTTGTATATACATACATGAGGGCACGCGGTAGCGTAGTTCACTGAGGCGCTATGCTACAAACAGGAAGGTCACGGGTTCAATTCCAGATTATTCAATTTTTCAATTGACCTAATACTTCCAGCCTCACCATGGCCCTAGAATAGACTGAATCTCTAACAGAAATTGGTACCACAATTCTTCCTGGGGAGTAAAGGGAGGCCGGCGCATGAGGTTGACAACCTTACCGCCATCTGTGAGCTGGTTGTCTAGAGAATGTGGGAAACTCGACGTCTCACAATCATGTGGGGCTCCACGTCCTGTTACAGGAAAACTTTTACTTCATTATATATATATATACGTGTATATACATACATAAGTACGCATATACGCAATAAAATACAGAAATCTGTGACATCAGTAACGTGTTAGACCAGAAGAAAATAATATTGTTTGATATGATGTAAATAATACGATAAAATGTTGCCGTCAAATTGGAAGCGGGAATAAGGCGCACGTAGATGAACAGGAAGGAATAATAAGTGAAACTTACATTTCTTGATGAGGTTATTTGAACTCTAGCGAAATATAATTAAACCACAAATTTGAAAGTATCCTATAGAGCAAAGAACACTATAAAAATAAATATAGACGAATATTATTCAGATGGAGTTTAATAATTAAAATGTTAAAGCTTGTTTTGTATTTACAGAGACCAAATGGGATGAACGTACAATATATACAATATAATGTTGACAAATCCAAATATGCTAAACACATATTGACTTTCAAACACGAATCTCGTAATATGGGAAACAAAATGGAAGTATCATAGACGACTCAAAGGGGATCTGTAATGACAATTTACCGGCAGCTGTATGCATGAAAACATGAAAATTGACCTAATATTTAATAAATAAAGTTAACAGGTCACAACCAGATTTATAGGTACATTCATTTAGGCCGTACAGGAATAACCATTATTTAGCACACGAAATTAAAAAAGAATTGTGTAGGAGCTAGAATGCAGAACAGCGCTATGTAAAGAACTATAGTGAAGGCATCAGAAACATTTATGGACTATAGGAGATAAGTATACAGGTGAAACAACAAATAAGTATAAGACAACTTAGAAAGAAACGGCAAAAAGAAAACTCCATGGAATGAGGAGGAACTCAAAAATATAGAGCGAATGGCTTATATCTGATGTGTACCTTAGTGTTTTCGACTGGCGGCTCAGTCTGCAGCCACCTGCTCACGCTGCTTCTTCGCTCACGTATCTTTATACCCTGAAGATGAAGGCGATACGTTCCTCCGAAAATTCGGTTTACACAATATCTACACAGCGCCATAGCTCAAAAGACGGTATACTTCATAGTCACTGCAATGAAAACCTTACAAAGTGTGTATTCATTTGTAGCAAATACACTTATCTTAGTACGAGTAACATTCAGCTGTAGTACTCGGCATGTCCTGTACTGCCTCCCATGGGAGCAGCTCGGGCTACAGCAGCAGTATGTCCAAAGCAGCAGTAATGTCTTTTGGAGAATCGGCTGCATGCACTTCAATACGAATTCATAATGCCACGGTACAGAAACGGCATGCAGAAACTCGGTTGCGGTTCGTTACGGATTTTATCTTTGTTATCAGTGTATGAGTGATTATAGACGGGGTTTGGATTATCAGTTGAATTTATTGAACGCTTGCAGATCGTAACTAAAAGTAACTATAGTGCTGTTGCTAATTCACATACCTTACAATTCACTACAGCACGTACTGAGTCTTCTCAGTCTGCTCTGTCTTTACCGGTTGTCGCCTAGTAACAGCTTTCAACGCCATAGCTTCCTCACTTTCCGTTTTCACGCCTTTATTGACCTGCGAGTGTCTCCAAACTAATTAAATCTAGACTTGTCCTGTTTAGAATACCTCTGCACTGACCTCGCAGAAAACATCTCTCTCAACAGTTATGTTGTTGCGTCGCGCAGCTGTTGCACGGACCGTGTAGAGAACACCGCTTCCCAGTTAGTCCATTGGTGCTTGTTAGGAACCTGTTGCCTAGCAAGGGACGTTGTTTCCAGAGGCAATACTTAGCCGTGGGTCTACATGTTAAAATATTAATCTTGCATTTATCCCATGTTCTTTTGAGAACACTCACGGTGATCGAACATCTGTTCGTAAGATCTGAAAATATGTGACGATGGTATATTAGTACAACTATCGATTTTTCAGCCATTATTCATTTCCCATTTTTGGAGGTGGGGGGGTCAAGAACAACATATCGGAGACTAGGTTTGAGCAAATGAATTTTAGTTTATTCAACAATATTTTTCAACAGCAGTGGACTGAGAATGACCTGAGAGGAATCAGGTACGGTGGACTACTATTCAAACATTTTACTGGAGAGACAGCCGGTATCTGGGTCGGAAATGGAAACTAGGACCTCCCAAATGCGAATCACGATTTCTAACCGTAACCAGTTCCAGTCTTGACTTTCCTGACCGAATTCTTTCTTTCATTCCTTACGGGCGTACGCCGGATTCTTTCTTCGCCCCAGACCCACTAGTGATAGGGGTTAGCTCAATCGATTGGGCACAATTGAGTAGACTTTCTTCTGAGGAAGGAGGCAGAATTCAATCTCCGAAACGTAGTTTTATATAAAAATCAGGACGATAGATAATATCCAAAGATTAACAATTCTATTTTTCGTTGTCCTAACTCCACCAGAAGCACCTCCAATGTTTCCGTTGCCTCTTTCCCCCCCACCCCCAATTTTGGTCGAAATTTGTTGTGGGTCAGGCGATTTGTTTCGCTCTCATAAACACACATGTATGTATAGAGGTGCGCAAGCACGCATACATGCGCGCGAGCTCTATTCTGGAATCTATTACGCCCGTTAGCATAACGGCAACGGGGTACGTGTCGATATTACCGAGAAAGTTCCGGCCTGCCTGTCATGCTCTTCAGCATGCTCGTTTGTCACTGATCGTTTCGAAGATTCGGGGTACATTTATAGGTGCAGTTCATTATAAGCTGCAAGGGCTCTCTTTGAGCCAGAAAACGCACTGACTGCTGTCCACTAGTTAGGACAGATAAGTGAAACTCGATATTCGATGGCATGAACAATTTGCCAATTGTCGCTTTATTTCATGGACATCATATGATACTCCACCAAAGCTCTGAAACGAGTAGTACCTGTTTAGCTGTTCTTCCATTAATGGATCCGAGCTCATATCAGCAAGTGTGATACTCTGAAGAGCTCTGCATGTGGACGACGGAGGTTCATGGAGGTGGTTGTTCGAAGCCTATTTAACGGCTCCATGGAACTCAATGGGCTCTTCTCTTTAGCGTCGAATGACGTTAGTGGATGACTGTGTAATAATTGTGGGTGATTTGGGAGAGATCAATTCTGCCTTGTTTCACGGTACTACCTTAGCATTCGTTTTAAGTAATATTTTGGACACCGGATGTCATCCTATGTTTTTTTAAAACACGGCATTCGGGAAACTAATTCTTGTTGGAAGTAAATAGGTAACAGGATGAAGTAATGAATCATATTCCACTGAGCCCCTTAGGCTGGGGCCACACGAGCGCACAAAATGCGTCCGTTGTGACGAACGTCGTGACGTCCGTTGTGACGAACGTCGTGACGTCCGTTGTAGAAATAAACGAGAGAGGTCAATGCTACGCTCGCTTCTGGCTCTATTGCGGACAGAAACTACGCACCGCATTCTGCAACTGTGTGGTGCAACGTCCGTCATAAAGTACGTTTGTTAAAACGGACGCATTTTGTGCGCTCGTGTGGCCCCAGCCTTAGTGGATATATCTTTAAATGGTGGTCTTGGGTTTAAGATTAGCTCTGTTTCCGAAGGATCATGTTCAAAATGTCATTGAAAGCAATGTTTTATACCATCAGCATGAATCGTAAGATTTGGCTCAGATGGCATTCGTTTGAAGTTATTAAGGAAAATAGCGCAAATGTCAGTGTATCTCTTTTCCCGACTGAGACATAAATTCGGTGCATGCGAATGAAATTATATTGTTACGTGTTCGGGGTTCCGTGACCAGTAATTGTGGATCGGGATTTGATGATTAGATTTATTTTATGTCACAAACACAATTACACTCGGTTATATGTACTTCACACACTCAAATCCTTCTGGATACGGAATCCCTCACTGTTGTCTGCATCCTGCACCTCTGGTCTACTGGAATTCTCTCGTATTCTGGTGGTCGTCTTCCGTGTGCTGTCGTATCTGTCTTTGCTTCAGCATTTCTCTTGCTTCCCGCTTCTGGCTTCTGAACTGACCTCCATTTCTACCTGCTAGGAAGTGGGGGTAGAAGACACCTCCTTCAACACTTCTGGTTTTCATTTCCGTGGTAACGGTCTGCCTATGTACGCGTTATCACGTGAACATGTTTACAATTGTCACCCAGACAACGAATTATTACTGCTATTATTGTAGCAGAAACGTGACTATCGAGCCGTTGTCTAGCAATGGACTCCAACTCTGACTCCGATTTTAGATGGCTGCTTGAGAAAATCGTCTGTGATAAGGAGTTTGAATGCATGTACAGAAGATTTTGTTCTTGTCAATCTCAATGTTATAGTTTTATTTACGTGGATGGTATAATTCCTGCCCTTTTAGCCAATCCCCTATTAACAGATATACACAGTAGAGCCGCAGCAAGTGTCATAACAAGAGTACATAGCCTTGGGTTGTCCACTCTGGATAATACAGGCATTGGTTCCCAACAGCAGCGTATGTTTGTATTCTGTGCTGCTGTGTTTTGAAGCCAATTTTTTATTAACTAGTCGGATTTTACGAAGCAGATATACACGAATTGAATTTTGCCACACAAAAGCCTCCTCTCTCTGTTTAATGTACTACACGATACAAATAAAAACGTTGCAATTGACAGTTTCTAATTATGACCCATGGCTTCCAGAAAGTAGGTATTTCATACAGCGGTCTGTAGATCTCAGATGGTACAAGAATATGAGGACACTGCTGATAAGTCCCTTTCTAAACAGTCGTTTTGGGCCTACTTCCCTGTTGTCGAGAAATGAAAATTGGCTTATGCGATATCCATGCTTTCTGTGTATTTCCCTTCTGTGTATCAACTTCTAAATGGCTGACCCAATCTTTATGAAACTTGGTATATACTTGTATATCATTGCACCTGAGCCCATCTCAACGGCTTACTTCATAAATCCCTTTTATTAGTGTGTGTGTTTGCATGTGTATTACCATTTAGTTCCTAGGGAACGGCTCGGTAAGAACGTTACCCTTTCAACGACTACATACGCAAGAATTGAATAACTGCAGGACGCTTTCTTTTGGTGCTGTCCGTGTCGCATCAAGCAAAGTAGGCGATTAGTTCAACGCGTCCATCAGCAAGAGACAGAGAACAGAAAAACGAGACCGATTTTGAGCAGCAGGAGTGATTTTGATTTAAGATTTGACGATTCTATAGTAGTGAATGTCCATATTGTGGGCTTCTGTTTTGCAACACCGAGTAGCAATGTAGGTGATAAACACCTACATTGCTACTCGGTGTCATAACGCAGAATATTTCGGTGAAATATACCGCCCTAATCTTCAGATTAGAAGTTCAACACCGCCGTTAATCTTCTAGTTAACACTCGCCTATTACCGGGGTAGCCTTGCAGAAATATCTGCACTGTGAATTGAGGAACAATTCAGTTGTTTCTGATGTTTATTGACATTGTCTTTTCCAGGTTCTTGAGTTCGTACACGTGTCGCTTTGTGATCTGTAGAACATGTTTTATTTCTATGTGTGTTGTGCACATAACGAAATTTACGAATTAATTTTGAGCCCATACGGTTGTGAGAAGTCGAGGCTCCCACATTTTCTAAACAATGGGCTCGTAGATGGCGGGGAAGTTAACAGGCTTACCTGCCGGCAGCCCCCCCCCAAGGAAGATTCCTGGTACTCATTTCTGTTAGAGGTTAAGTTGACCCCAGGGCCATAGTGAGGCTGGAAGGCTTAAGACAATTGAAAAAATCCAATAAC
Organism: Cryptotermes secundus; assembly: GCF_002891405.2. NCBI lineage: Eukaryota > Metazoa > Arthropoda > Insecta > Blattodea > Kalotermitidae > Cryptotermes > Cryptotermes secundus. The sequence goes on from NW_019739213.1 coordinate 292,620, forward strand.
TGCATCGGGAATCGAATTCGCAATTTTACGGCTTGTATCATAGTGCCTCAACCAACTACACTACCACGTGCCCTCAATACCCTTCCCTTGTATATTGGGTGTGGTCTTCACTCGTGAGGTGTTTGTGTTTGGTGAGTGAAGACGGCCATCATCAACGAGAACACAATAAGGGTTCAGCTCCATGAAGTTAGCTAGTTTGATATTTCACATTACCTGGGTTGCTCCTTAGAGACAGGCTGGATGAGGGGTGGCCTTCTTCACCAGTAGGTAATTCATAAAACTGCGCCCCTGATGTAGTACACTTTACATCTTTCCCCCTCTTATCTGGTGTTGAGATTATGGGTTGGGAAGCCAGGAGAACTTACACTTATTTTGTCGCCAGTAGTCACCAGGCTACAGTGGCCACAAATTAGTGCAATGCCTTTGGATAGGGATCTACAGGCAGGAGAGAGTGGTCAGTGACAGGGTAGTACATGAGGTCTATCTCTGGACTTAGCGGGCCTTTCTCTGGCAGAACAGGAAGAGCACTGTTCCTTCACACACACACACACACACACACACACAATTAATGCTTTTTTTACACTTGGAGTCGGAATTTATTGAACACCACTGGGATTATAAATACACTCGAATACTAAGAAACTGAGTTCATTTTAATACGTACTATCATACCGATTGATTTACTGTTGCATTTTACACTCTGATATATTTGAATACTTGAATAATTATCAGCTTATAAGTTATGTAGGTCGTGAATTTAGAACTTCGAAAAGTGCGTAATTGCTCCCATATAATTTGGTAAATAGAAGCTGAGTGTTTGCAGAGCAGAGAGGTCCTGACGGCCAGAAAATTTCACGGCCCTTCTTGACAGCAAAGTTTGCCTCCGTAGTTTTCCCTGATTGACGTAGGTTAAAAACCAGGGCTTTGTAATTTCAGGATTTTCACTCAACTGGATGTTCTTAGCGATTTTGAGTCTTAACTCACAAAAGGCGTCTTGGACAAGCCAGTGACTGATAACGGTCAGAACTTGGATCTGTGGCCCTCCTAACCGAAGATAATTGCTGCACAAGATTCCAAAGCTATAATTACTCAAATATTTTGCCGCCACCCCAACACTCCAAAATTTATAAGAAAAAAAGTTATCAATATCCAGTGGTGACTGGAAATAAATAAATTACGATAAGGTTGCAATAAAAACGCAGTCATCGAACATTTACGAAATTTACATTATGAAGACTGAAATAAATAACTACAACATTAACGAATCTGCCTCATATTCAGAAGAACTAGGTTTATATAGACAGCTGAGAATGAAATGTACAGTTTTGCTGAATCTCCGAAGTTATATCATAATTTTACATTAAAATCGGCTGCCACTGCTTCAAACTTATCCACCGTATGTAGCGTTCTTCACGCTGTATCCTTATATCATTGTACAGTCGGATCGCTGAGGAAGCAATTCACGATGTGTATCAACGTTCCATTCCACCGTAAACTTTATTGTTTGTAGACGCCTGTGGATATATTTCGTATGGTGTACTGGTCAGGCTCGCACATGGAATTCAGTAGCACGACAGAAGTTATAACTTTCAAGCAAGAAGCCTGGACATTTTCAATTTAGTCCAGAAACGCAGTAACCAGAATTACAGAAGGGAATTCGAATTTGGTCTCGGGAGTGTAACAAGGAACCCGTAGCATCGATGGACCGTTAATTACTTTCTGTCCCACTAGGCAGCGTGCCTGGTCAGGTGTCTTCATTCTCTCTCACATATCGCAACTGGTGATTCGTAACTGCTACCCATCTCACATCCCTGCAACACGTTAAACTAAACGCACTAAATAGTGCTTATTTTTCGGCACATGAGACAATGCAATACATAATAAATACCTACCTGACTGACTAACTAACTAACTAACCAACCAACCAACTAATTCCATGGGGCCGAGTCCTTGAGAAACCAACAGTCACTCGGTTACTCAACAATTTCCCATTTTATGGAAGCCGAAGTTTCATTAGAGAGTGACCACCGACACTGGTCCCTATCATGAGCCAGTTTAATCTAGTCCCTGCCACACAATTATATTTCTCTAAGGTCAATTTTTCATTAGCCTCCCACCTTTTTTTCTTGGCTCTACAGCCCCAATGTGCCTAGGCCTACCTCCATGAACTTCTCCGTTCACTTCGGTTTTTCTAGATCTTACACATTCGGTAGGACTCCTTAGGCGGGTGATCAGCTCGTCGCAAGGCCTCTACCTGTACTCAAACACAGAAAAACTTACACAAACATCCATGCCCTGAGTGGGATTCGAATCCACGATCCCGGTTTTCAAGCGAGCGAAGACAGTACATGCCTTAGACCGCTCGGCTACCGTGACCGGCCTTAGCTTCCCACCTACTTGTAGATTTTCCTGTTGATCTCTATCCTTCTGGACTGTCTCTGAAATCCTCTATGAATTGCTGTTAGTTCCCGTGCGTAATACATGCCCTGCCCACCTCCTTCTCCTCCTTGAACTGATCAGTCTAATGGTGTCTGGATTTACTCGGTACGGCGAACCACATATTCGTCTGTTTGTAACGTACATGAATTAATGCAACACATATTTCATGACCTTTAAACTTCATGAAATTTTAGTCTTCTGGGATGTGAGGCCATGTTGCCCGAACAGGAACAGGAATTCTTCTCAGCCGACAGCGAAATTTCGTCTCCCCGTTTACAGTGTTGCGCTGTGTAAGTAGAGCCCTTGAAGTAGGCAGATCCCCCATCGAAGTAGTTCTAATTAATGTCTATAGGAATTGGTTTCTCAAAGTAAGCCTCACTCTGATCAGTCATGGGACTGATTCGTGGCAGCTGGAGAAGTAACGAACTACTTTTTAACATTTCAAGCAACAGTCCAGTAATTTGATCCTGGTCATCTCAAGCAAAATTGTTCTTGGTTTCGAGCCACTTCTGAACCCATTACTTACTTACTTACTTACTTACTTATGGAGCTGAGGCCTTCTTGAGAACCCGCCAATTCTGCAGCCACTCCAAAAATTCCCAGAATTTTATGGAACCCGAAGGTTCATTACCGTGTTCACAAGAGCCCTTCACTGGTCCCTATCCTGAGCCAGATCAATCCAATCCATACCATCCTATCATTCTAAGATCCATTTTAATATTGTCCACCCATCTACGCCTTGGTCTTCCCTGTGGTCCCTTTCCTTCTAGTTTTCCCACCAATATCTTATATGCATTTATATTCTTCCCATTCGTGCTACATGCCCTGCCCACCTCATCCTCCTTGACTTGATCATTCTAACTATACTTGGAGAAGAGTACAAGTTATGAAGCTCCTCATTATGCAGTTTTCTCAAACCTCCTGTCCCTTCATCTCTCTTCGGTCCAAATATTCTCCTCAACACTCTGTTCTCAAACACCTTCAGTCTAATGTTCCTCCCTTAACGTCAGAGACCAAGTTTCACACCCATACAGAACCACAGGCAAAATTATAGCTTTTTATATTCTAATGTTTATGTTTTTGGATAGCAGATGAGAAGACAAAAGGTTCTGGACTGAATGGCAGCAAGCATTACCCGAGTTCAATCTCCTCTTAATTTCCTCCTGAATCAGGTTTTGATTTGTTATCTTCGGCCCCAAATATCTGCACTGTGCCACATTTTCAAAACATCTGTTTTCTCTCGATATATCATGATTTTGCCCTGCATTCCGGTGACGAGACAGTAACATATACTTAGTTTTCTCTGTGTTTACTTCTAGACCAACCTCTTTACTTGGGTCAATTAAATTTTGTGTTAACGTCCGTCAATATTGCAACAGTCTTCCATTCAACATTCAGTTTTAATTTTAGTTTAACATTATACACCTCAACACTACATGTTTCGGCCCCAAACGGCCATTTTCAGGTGTCTTGATATGTTACAAATATTTTATTAAATTATGTTAAAACTGCTACACTGTCTTAGTTCGTGTTGAAATAACGCGCTGTAGTCCTATTTTTGAGATAAAACCAAATAAAATCCTTTGAAGTTTCTATTATACCCACGTTATTTTGGTTCATTTTATTTCAGACAGTGTAGCAGTTTTAACATAATTTAATAAAATATTTGTAACATATCAAGACACCTGAAGATGGCCGTTTAGTGCCGAAACATGTAGTGTGAAGGTGTATAATGTTAAATTAAAATTAAAATTGAGTGGTGAATGTAAGAGTGTTGCAATATTGACGGACGTTAAATACTGGACGTTAAGTTGAACAGTTGCAACGGGATGCTGAAACGCAGAATGAAAAAGTTTGTGTGTTTTTCTTTATGGTATCTACATTATCACCCAGTAGATTCACACCATCGGCATAGGCCAACAACTGATGTGTCCCGTTTAATCTAATTGCATATTCTAAGGCAAAGTTGAAAAGGAGTGGCGATAAAGCATTTCCTTGTCTTAGACCATTCTGGATAGGAAATTTATCAGACAAATGTTTACCTATACGGACTTTAATATACGTTTCGTTTAAACATATTTTAATCGCACTAACTAGTTACATGTTTACTCAAAAGTCTACGAAAATATTCTACAATACTTCCCTCCTAACTGAATCGTAGGATCTCTTGAGGTCTACGAATAGCTGATGTACTGTCTCATTGTACTCCCACTGATCTGCAGTTGATTTGTTACATCGAAACCCACACTGATGATTCCCAATAATTTCATCTGTGTATGTACTTAACCTTGAAAGAAGAATATTGGATAAAATTTTGTATGAAGTTCATAATAGTGATGTCCCTCGATAATTACTACAGTCAGTTTTATCATCCTTCTTGTGAACTGGTACAATAATAGATTCCTTCCACTGATCAGGCAATTTTTCCTTATGCCAAATAGAAGTAATTAGCTTATGGATCTTAGAACGTAATATTTCGCCTCCTGCCTGAACAAGTTCTGCCGGAATTTGATCACTACCTGGCGATTTATAGCTTTTCAATTTTGTAATAGCAATTTTAACATCCAAAGGGCTGGAATCAGTTATTAATGGCTGAGCTGTGTGCATTTCTATCTGCCTAACATCACTGACCTTATGAATGTTCAATAACTGAGATGAGTAGTTCTTCCACCTATTCAAAATATTGTGGGAATCTGTAAGCAGATCACTATTTTCATCCTTCTCTAAGTTACTTCTAAGTTGGTAACCCCTCTTAAAGTCATTTATTCCTCTATACAGGTCTCTAATGTTCTTAGTCTTATTGTCATTGCAAGCTCATCAATTTTGTCTTTCAGATATTCCCTCTTTTTATTCCTGAAATGCCTGCTGGTTTCACGTCTTACATTGTTCAGATTGTCCCTCTATACGTATCTAGTATTTCGCTTGAATCCTGTAACCACTCCAATTTGGCTCGTTTTTGTAATCCATTTTAGTTTATTTGTTTGGAAATGAGGCCTCTTCTTCGACGACGGGAAGGAATTGTTTTTCTGAGTAGGAACCTCATTTGGTGCACAAAAATTTCGAACGAGTGTACCCACACATATTCAGCGTTCAGGCAAGGGCACTTTTACTTTATGAACACCAGACACGCTTTGTCACTTTACTAAAATGAATAATACTTATGGAAGTTACTCGTATATACAGGACATCTGTCAATGCAGGCTTCTGCATTAGTTTTTATTTTATTTTGCCACTCAGAGTGGCAAGAAAGGAAACAAGTTTCTTTTCAACAGCATATAAGAATTCAGGTCTTACCTCACAGAGATCTTATTACATCTCTGCTATGAAGATCAACCGGTTAATAATGTTTTTGGAAACACTGTTACAAGAAGCATACGAAACACACAAGCAAACTCCGCGTGAGGAATGCAGAGTTGTAGTATTCTGCAGCAAGTGGTGCATACAGAACCGCTGGGATTTGGAGTTGCTCTCTCAGGAAATATTCTACTTGTCCTCATCCGATCCAGTATAAGCTTCTAAAATTACTAACCCTTTCTCGACATACAGTAGGGTCCATGGATGGTGAATTGGTCCATCCCAAAACTTTACTTACAGAGAACAGCTCCAGCGCAGAATAACAAATGGACTTAATCCACGCTCCAAGCAAACTTCAAATCATCTATCCTAATGTTTACGTAGTCCAAGAATATACACTCCTGAGTAAGCTTGGTAAATGTGAAATAGCTAGGTCAGTTAATTTAAAGACATAAAATAGAAACATCTGCCGCTGATCTTCGGGTCCTTGATGTGTGTCCTGTGTAAGTGGGACTTGTCTCCTGCTTTAGAAAATTAAATTTTTGTCTGGATGTGAAGCTACCCCAATAATATCTCGTCAGCAGACCTGGGGAAAACTCACTCACTGCTTTCACCGTCTGACGTGACATTTATAATTCCAATGCTCGTGGCGGGCCGTCATTTTGAAATGACACTGGTCAGTGTGTGATTGCATACCCGCTGTTCATGTTGGATTATTCAAGACACTAAAAATCACCGAGCTACTGGTGAGATCCTCTACAAGATTTGTCACTTTTTATTCATATACCAAGCTTACGGATGTAAGGCAGCATCTATTATGTGAGATTCCTTCTATTTTATTTGCGCATCGTAGGGAGAATTGATTTTATTCCCGTCTTCAGGTGAGCAGTCACCATTATAATGATATACGTGACTGTTCTCTTATTATGAAGTTACAGGCAACAGTTGGGATGGATCCTTTAACCTTTCGAACAGTACGCTTTTGCGCTGAGAACTAGACCGGCCATACCCGTCACAGGGAAAACAGTTTCAGTTAGACAGAAGGACATCGGATAATGCTAGGACGTGTTATATAAGATTATGTTCTTTTATATATTTATGGGCTATATAACGGTGCTTTCAATAGTAATATTTTAGAGTGTCGAATAACTGGATGATAAGTGAGTGAAAATTTGGAAAGGATTTGAAAGGAAACAGTTGTGACATAACCGAACAAATATCCGGGCACTGCCTGGATGGACTAATGAAAACCAGGAAAACCTATACTTAGGATAGCCGATGGCTCTGCTGAGATTCGAAATAATCATCTTCTGAACAAAAAGAAACAAAAAAAATCGTGATTTTAGTCAGCAAATGAACTATACCGCCCGAGCGACCGCCGCTTGTCGGCGAAGTTGTCAAAATTATAACCTCTACACCAGTCCTTGGGGTGATAAAAAGTAGAACGACATGACCAAACGGGAAGCCAACTCTCACATATTGCACGTAAGTACGTTCATTCAGAGAGGTGTTTTGAATAAGCAGCGATTGAATATGGAGCTGAGCCCTTATTGAAAAGCTACGAATTGTGTAGCTACTCAAGAACTTCCCAGCATTTTATTGAACCCGAAGGTTCATTGCCGTGTTCACAAGAGCCCTCCAGACGTCCCTATCCTGAGCCAGATCAATCCAATCCATATCATACTATCTATCCCTCTGAGATCCATTTTAATATTATCCACCCACCTAAGACTTGGTCTTCCCAGTGGTCTCCTTCCTTCCGGCCTTCCCACCAATATCCTATATGCATTTATCCTCTCCACCAATCGTGCTACATGCCCTTCCAACCTCATCCTCCTTGACTTGATCTTTCTGATTGAATAAAAACAGCATGTAAATTAGGCCACGGCTGTTTCTCTTCTTCTGTTTCGTGTTCTTACACAACACATGCATCTCGGCGTTGTGGTCTGCAAGAATCGCTGTTTGGCTAGCGACAGACCTGTTGTGACAGATGTCAATGTTCACTGGAGGAAGATCTATTTGATCCATGGCCTTATGACCGAGAGCAAACCTACGCCATGGATTTGCGTCTAGCGAGACTGACCGCTCCCAGTACATTGATCTGCACAGATTAGTGAGTCTAAATTGCTTCTGGCTGTGATATTTCCAACTTATGTAAGATGCAAATCATCACATTGGAACTGTCAGTTTGTAGAAGAATATTGATGTGAACGCAATAGGGATGCAGATATTGTAGCGAGCAGTGAATTGTTCGCTGTTTGTAATCCTGCATATATAAACGTAGTGTTAGAGACACGGGTGTGTCAGCTGACGCCGCATATCATGCGTTGATTTGGCGAGATATCCAGTAGAGATAACCAAAGTCATTTGCTTACACCACAGTCACGCGACCTCAAATGCTCGGACCACTTTATCAGATGAAAAGCTGTTTATAGTTCTGGCTACTGGGTACTCTGATGCAGAATTATGCTGAGATAAGTGTTAGCAACTGTCCACCCTAAGCTCAGTTCTGTTGTACTCATGCTGGAGCATGTGTTTGTTCAGATTAACAGAAAAGTTTCCGTTACTTCCTCTCCTAGACGCGAAGCAACTAAAACAGTTTTCATCACTTTTCGTCAATGCCACAAACAAACAAAAAAACATAAACAAACTCCGTGGCCTCTAGTCCGCAAGCGAACTATACCGACCGAGCGACCGCCGCTTGTCGGCGAAGTTAGTGCCAACTTTTGCTGATAGAGTGTGTCGCGTGGCCAGCGCAACGAATCCCCACGGCCGTTAATCTCGGTTTTCTAGACCCGAGCGGCTATTTCCTTGAAATAGCGCCTCAATTATCCTCATGAGGCTGAGTGGACCCCGTTCTCTTCAATGCCACACGGTCTGAAAAAATTATTTGAATCACCATTTTCTTCAATCACATGTTCCCCACCTATTGGATACTATCCTGCTCTATAGTTCATCTTACCTTCACCTCCCACTCACGGTCCATTAGCAGATCAGCGTAAGATCTTTCAAACTTCCCAATGACACTACACTGATGATGGTAAATGTAATGTTTGCCGAAACGTCGGAAAACCTTCAAAATTTTGCGCAGCGCTTTTCCGAAAGCCGAAGTAATATATTGTGACACGACGCCTGAAAGCCAGAATAGCGGAGGCGAAGTAGACGTTCATTGCTAGACAACGTCTCAGTAAACAGCTTCCAAGGGCAACGAATAAGTAAGCAGAAATCGAAGTATTGCTAGGCTATAACGATGAAAACGATGTTTTCTGTTGGATCCGACCTTAGGCTATATGACAAGTATCCGAAGCGAGCAGAATTAGAATTCAAGGTGTCACATAATGTGTCAGTCGAAGATGACTGAGAACTGGCAAGAAAGGAATTAGGCTGTACAAAGAAGACTTTATATGTGCTGTAGTTACAGTGAGACTTGGCCGCGCCATAGCTCAAGCGGTTAGTCGCTGGCTTCCCATAGCGGCGGCCCGGGTTCGATCCCGGTTCTGGTCAAGTGGGGTTTGTGGTGGACAAAGTGGCACTGGGGCAGGTTTTCTCCGAGTACTTCGGTTTCCCCTGCCAATCTTCATTCCACCAATTGCTCCACAATCACCCTCACCTATCATCTGGGGCTGGTACAATAGGCCAGAAGTGGCCGCAGTACAAGGGAGTTTGTCCCACCCCACTAGCAATAAAAAATACAGTGAGACTTATAAGTTCGTTGTTAGAGAACCGCTGGTGAGGACACAGCAAACTGGAAAAGGCTTAGCGATTGCTTCTGTGATTTGAAAGTGCAAGAATCTGAGAAAATATTATAATTAATTGTAGTTAGGGTTTGTAAGAGTCCAGTAAACCCATTCTCCAATCAATACCCCGTCATTAGTCACTAATAACACGACGATATTAATTTTCCGAGAGCTATCGATGACATAGCCGTGTCCCTGTAGAGAGAGACAGTTATATATCGAATTCGCCTACATGCATATATGAAGAGGTGAATAGTCTACAACAGACGATGGCGTGCGTCAAACCGCCCAAACAACGCAACAATCCGTCATTTGTTTACGTCCCCCAAAATTATCCCATAAGTGGGCACTCATTTATTCAGACCTTGTTACACTGAAGTTCAGCGATTGGGCTCCAAATTCAGGTTGCAAGAATCTCACGAAGAACTCGCAGTGACATTTCATTAGTGCTAGTGCTCCCTTTAAACGGGATCATTAAGTGGTCAATTTCTTAAAGTGTTCTCTTAAGTGATGTGTTCACAGTTCTGCCACAGGTTCTAGCTGGTTCCAGATGATGCTGAAAGCACATTGTAGACCATGCATATGCATAGGGGGGTGTGTGTGTTGGATGTGGCAGGGCAGTTTTTGCTCCTCCAACAAAGACACTAATATTCTAGAGATTCTAAGGGCAATAATAATGCTGTATTGTACATACTCGTGTTTTAACATGCAATGTCTTTGTAGGATTGCATTTTGTCACGGCTGTGTTCATGAAATTTGCGTGTTCTGGGATATAACACCATGTAATTTATAAAATCTAAAAGCTTGTGACCATGGTACATTAGTACAAATATTTGCTTTTTGACATTATCCATCGTCTTGTCTTTATTAAAAGAAATACTGTCCAATTTATTTTTCAAAATGAAGACGGAGACACAATTCAGTCTCCGAAACGTTGTTTTGAAAAATAAAGTGGGCGACGTTTTTAGATAATGGTTAGTTAGATGGTTAATTTCCAGAAATATGTTATTTGTCCCACGTAATCTATTGAAATTCAACCGACGTTTCGAAGGAATACCGTATTTACGCATGTATAGGCCGCGTGCGTGTATAGGCCGCAGCACAATTTTCAGACAGAAATTATAGAAAAAATAATTTTCTTGGAATATTATTTCAGGAGTAGAAATTATTCCGAAATTTGGCTACGTTTAACATTTTTTTAAATGAAGTGTGATTTCGAATATTTCGAATATAAGCCGCACCCCAGTTTTCCTCTTGAATTTTTGGCAAAAAATGTGCGGCCTATACATGCGTAAATACGGTATGTCACTTCCATCTTCAGGTTTTAAGAGTAAACTAATAAAGAAAGCAGCACAAAGCAGGTAGCAAGCAGAGCTTTATGCTGGTCTCTTGCTTGTCATAATTTTCAAACCTGAAGACGGGGGCGACATGTTCTTCCGAAACCTCAGTTTATATTCAGCGGAAAGTGCGTTGTTTTATCTTAAAATATAGAACTCTTCTTGGTGCATTGGTGCTGCATATACTGGGATACTGGTTCACGAACTTCATACGAGTCAAAAGTCGGAATATGAAGTCATTTGCTTGTAACACTTCGAGAGATCGGCTTCGTGTTCCTTCGAAGTATTTCTGCACACCAACACAACTATACGGTATCACAATCCGGAACACAATTTGAAGCAAGAAAATTCCACTAAATGAATTGTACATTAGCTCTTTATATTCTCTCCTTAAATCAGTGAAGCGTCACATCAGTCTAAATTACTCTTATATTGAAAATTTAATTTCGTAACCCACAGAAACACAGCGCGTCTCCGCTACAGAGGCCAATGCGTTAACGCCGTTCAGCAAAATAATCAGTTTATTCAAGAACCGTGTGGGATATAAAAACACAATCAGTAGACAATTAAAAATTTGTTTAATATAAAATCAGTTGGTACAAAAGACTTATGAGTCAGTATAGCGACTAGCTACGGAGTTGGAAGACCGAGGGATCGGAGTTCGAGTCCCGGTAAGGTCAAGAGTTTCTCTTCTCCACGTTGTCCAGTCCGGATAAAGCGGCCGTGCCTTGAAACTGACCACTCAACTCCAACTAGTGTAGAGGTCAAGATAACGTGGCTTTATACGTCCACCCCTTCATACCCCTTAATGGCGTAGTGCTTAATTAGTTAAGCCCAGAGACAATTTTACCTTTTTTACATATGATTACCGTTGTACTTAAAACGGTTAGCAGCAACCCCTCCATCACCTGGAGAAGGCAATTCGTTTTATATCCTGCCGCATTGCTTTACATGATCTGATAGAGTAACTCGCTCTATTTCCGGAAGTCGCAACAGATGGCATGTACTCTAATATCCGGTTAGAAGACATTGCACAGGAATGAAAATAAATGAACATGTCAGACATTTAAATTGAAAACAGTTGGGGGAATCGTAAATGAAGATGAATGGGATCCTGAGGTATACAGTTCTACTCCAAAAGTTTTGCAGTTTGTATAATCTTCATGAAGTTCTACGTATAAAAGCAGATGGGTTCGTCATGAGATCCATCCATCAAACTTATTGGGAACTACATATACTTTTCTTCTTTTCTCGTACATCGATTAACATAGAAACGCTCTTCATTTGTGTAAATATATATAAATTAGTATGAAGATGATGGGTATTTATTTATATATGGTTTATTTAATGGCTCTGTCAATATATCAGACTACTAAAAGACGAATGAAAGAATGATTATTGAATAATAAACTGCAAAGATGTGAAAAGAAGCTACTGTACCTCACTTTGAAGTGCTATCCCAGTGTGTACCAGGAGTTACTGAAGAAATAAATGACCACGTTTAGGGGTTACTTATAGACGGAGTTTGGAATGGACGGTTGGATTTATTGACACCTTATACACACCCCTCAAAACTACAGGCAATTACAACGCTATCGCTGATTTACACACTTTGTAGTTCACGGTTTCACACGCACTAGGATTCTCAGTCTTCACTAATCGTATCCTGGCAACGGATTTTCGCAGTCTGATTCCAACTGCAATTGACACACGAAGTCTTCTTTTCACCGCCTAAGTCCTTTTTTATGTCATTATTCTGCAACTGTGTGTTCCGAAAACCCGATTCAATTCAATTCCTCTGCTCCCAAACTCATATCCTGGTGGGCTGGCGCCTCGAAACTCGACTCTCCACTCTATGCTGCTGAATTGAATTCTTCTTTATAATCACTTTGTACGAACCTCATGGAAAACACTGTCTTCTACTGTCCCGTATTGCTTTAGGCGTCTTTACCTCACCATTGCATAGGAATGGTCGCTGCACGGAGTGTATAGAAAGCAGCCTCCCTATTGTGGAGGCGTGTTTACCGGGGGCACGTGTTTACCGAGTCGTTGTCTAGTAATAAATATACAGGTCACAATACGAACAATTTCAGCATAGTTTGTATCCTGGCCGAGACTGTAACCTAACGCTCCTTGAACCATATGAATCAGCAAGGTGGTAAGTGCAAGTAGGTGGATATTTAGACAGGTTGGTGAGCTGATATGTAGTTGGTCTGAAAAGTAGACTTAGTCATGACTGTTTCATGGTAGATCAACGTAGAGTGCTGTATGATTGACAGTTTAAAAGTAGATTCCAGCGAACTGGCTTAACGGGACTGTGCAAAAGCCCAAATTAAAAAAAAAAATCTTGTAGTAACTACCTGAATATGGTAGTGACATTTCTTCACGAGAGAGATAATTCTGATTGCAACGATGAATTTGTTACATGAGCCTTGCTTTCATAATGAAATGAATGGATCCTATTGGATATGCCCTGCTGACGATTATAAATGCAGATCCTGTATAATGTATATATTTAGGCTAAAGATAACATGAAGCATTGAACAAGGCTTGGAATTTCGATGTGGTAAAAGTCGTCAAAGTTATATATATATATATGTATATATATATACAATAATATATTTTCTTTCTTTTAATACTTGCAATAAAGATGTATTAGTGATATAACTATTACAGTTTCTCTCAACAAAATTTTATAACTGCAGTTTATTATTTATAGAAACAGTAATTGCTTTCAATATGAATACATATCAATAATTTTTCTCTCTCACTGCATAATGATGGCGTGATTTCACGTATTGGATTTTATTATTGTCTAAATGCCACAAGTTGTCTTGATTCGTGTTTTATAGTTTCCTTGTGTTTATCTCCTTGTTCTCTTTCTTTTTTCTTCTCACCTTACTTTTTATTGGCATTTTGACTGTTGAACAGACATGTAAATAAATAAAGAATTGAATTGTACTGAATTGAATACTTGAATCAACTTCCACTTCGGAACGTCATCCGCAGTGCATTTGGAGCAAAGTAGATCATAGAATTTCGCCTATATATACTCGTATATCTTGCTACGCTTTGCTCGTTTCCAGAAGCATTAGTCGTGTTTTGCATGACAGAGAGCGCCACGCGGGAGACCAGAAAACTAGCTTCTAACGATAGAGCGCAACGGAAACAAAGCATCGGTTTTGCCGTTTTCGTGTCAGCCAAGTTCCCAGCTCGAACACTGAGGCAGAGTGCGTCTTATTTTAAGCATGTGATAAGGTGAATCCATTGAGGAATTAAACGCCTCCTTGAGTCACTTCAATCAGCCATCTTGGTTGAAGGGACAGAACTTCTGCTTCATATAAAGGAAGTCACGGGTTCGATTTTCAGCCAGAGTCCAGCTACACAATAGTTTTTATTAGGTTAAATTCATAAGAGATATCTTGAACAAGTACGTTTTTTATATACTAATATCTAGCAAATGCAACATGTTTAATATAAAATATTAAATATTTCATCCACTACTGGATATTCATATAGTCAGTATGTCAAAGAAATATTTTGCATGTGCGATGAATATAGTGTCAGGTATGCGGGGTCTACGTGACTAATAATACCGGGTTCTGGATTGTATGATTGGAATTATTGGCACTTCTATTACAATTATAACATTTTAACAGTTCAAAATCAATCTTCAGTCGAACTCTTCTTTCTTGAATGCCGAGGTCTCTCTCCATCCTGCTTCTCGTTCTAAAACTGAGTTCCAACGACCTTCGGCACGGACCACGTACAGAAAACACATTGAGAACGCCGTATCCTCGGAAATTATATATTTGTGTCTTCCTCTATTGTTGACCAGTCGTGTTCACCGATATGTTTCCTAGCAATAGACACCCTATTGTTGTGACAGGCTTAAGAGGGAAGGTGTTTAGCGGGCTGTTGCCCAGCAATGGGTCTGCGTCAAAATAGGTTTTTACAAAGAGATTACTACCATAAGAAATCTGAACTGGAACAAAATACGAGTGTAATTAGACACTTTTTTGTTAAAAATAACTAGTCAGTGCCAGTTAAAATGAATTGAAAGCCTTGTATAGGTATATGAACATAACAATAGTTCTGCTATATATTTCTTGCTATTTAGAATGTCTTGTGTAGTTTTCCGTATGCCGGTCTGTGTGATATTTTATGTATGTTCAGGCCATTAGTGGCCGAAACATGTAAAGACAATCTTTTATATTAACCTGGCTTCACCTGACGGACATTAATACTCACGCGTGTTTTATTAAATCCATGATGCATGCTTGCCATTTAGAATTGACACTAACCCTCCAGTTCGCCTCGTTATGTGACTTCTTGAGTTGAGAAGGATTCGTCACTCAAATAAGAAACAAAACTTGGTACGAACCACGTGAGAAAAATTCTACGTCCTTCGATATAACGCCTGTAATTTGTTGAATATTAACAAACATTTCGGCTGGACATATCGCCTCTATCTTCAGGGTCGAAGAATTGAACAAGTAAGAAACCAGCATAAAACAGGTAGACAGAGGAGCTTTCTATTTTTTACCCGATTCTAGCTGACTTCTTTTTAGGCTTCTTCGATCCCAAAGACAGAAGCAATAATTTTTTCCGAAACATCGGTCTGTTTTTAAGGGATTACACGGCTTTGTTTCCCACATTATTGAACTATTGATAACCATCGATAACCACAAAAAAAACAATAATAAAGAGAGCTTTTTATGGAACGGGATTTCAATCCTGTTCCTCCTGAGTTGAGGTCGGATACGTTGTCATTTGATCTGTTTCTGTACCAATCAAAACAAATGTTTATACTGCAGGGAGATTTCGGCCTCATCAGCTTTGTAAAATCCTCTTAATTTGCAGTCTCTTGCGTGATCCGCTGCTAGTGCTTCAACATGTTCACAACTGTTTATTTCGGTAGTCTGAACTTCTGTCTGCAATATCATTACGCTGTGTTTCTCTCTAATATCTAAAATTCTCTTTTGATCTCGGAGTATAGTGCCTGTTACTGATTTCAGAAAACTCATTTCATTACCCTCGAGGCTTCTGCAATTATCCAGACTTCTTATCCTTTTGAAAGAACAGGTCACATTCAACTTCATTTGAGTATTCATGTAATATAACTTCGAAATGATGTTTTTGTCTCATTTCTTCTCAGATATGGATTAGCTGTCCCTCTTTAGGTTTAAGCTGATTGTTTTATATTACACCTATTTGCTAATAAATTATTCGTTAATTTAATCTATAATTGATTCAAGTCTTTGGAAACGTTTTGTTCGCGTTACTGATATTTCAAAATTACAATCTCTTTTTGTCTGATATCATATAGTGCCGAGTTTTGACAAAGCAAGAACTATGGACGCAGAGAAACAGTCGATGTTAGGTAATTGACCGTTATACCCAGCAGAGGAACGCGTCACGTACGCTTTGACTTTAAGCAACAATAGAAGGGGTGCTGCAAAACGCGTTCTCTGTGGATCGCGCCGCGCTCGTTGTTACTCTGTTGTGCATTAAACACATCTCACATCTCTGTGAATCAAGAAAAAACAATCGAAGAAGCGGTGTTTTCTTTTGGTCCGCCCCGAGGCTATATAATGAGGATATCACGCTGCTAGAATAGACATCATCTTTGCAAAGACTGTACTAACAGAGGACTTCTATGTAGTGCAAAAGGAAGAATTTTTAATAATATGTTATATGTGCGAATTGACGGGACAGATTTCCGAGATCAGTTTCTGCATGATAAGCTATCGGTGTCTTCAGCTTGCGTACTAGCCTCTCCTAACCACATAATTAAATTTTCGTCCCTTACGCGCAATGTACGCAGACCAGCGTAACTGCTTCTTGCCGAGATCAGAACACGAATTTGCAAAAAAATAAGCCCTCTAACCAAGCTAAAAATATTTGTCAATTATTCCAAAAGTGACAGATCAAGAAGAGCGCAATAGACTTTTATTAAATTTGAAAACTGGGAGTTTTATAAAAGTTTTTCGACTTGTTGCAACTTCGTTTACAACGGAAGAGAGTAACGGAGAGTTGTCTGCCCGCATTTTGAGTGCAATTCGCTACATATTTATCAGAGAAACATGCTGAAACAGTTAACCGCACATTTATGGCCACTATACTTTCTGGGGGGTAAAGGGCGACCAACGCGTAAGGCTGAAAATCTTACCGCCATCTGTGAGCTGATTGTCTAGAAAAATGTGGGAACCTCGACGTCTCACAGTTCTACGGTTCTTCACGCCTGTTACAGGGATAGCTCTAAGTCACGCTACATGTGCGATAAGTATATTTGAAGAAAGGCCGAGCATATTCATAAGGGATAACCTGTAGTGTTCGTATAAGTGCATTAGTGATTGTTTTGAGTGACAGTCTGTGTAAAAGAATCGTAAAATGGGAGATTTGTCCAATTTTGAAAGAGGACAGATCTTTGGAGCGCTTTTAGCCGGAGCATCTGTGATAGAAACTGCACAATTGGGAGCGACTGTTTCTAAGTTTATGTCAGCATACACATATGTGTACTCTTGAATTGTGAGCAAAGAAATTTTGTTTGTTCATAAATGAAAGGAAGGGAATTTCCTTCTAGTTTGTGCATGGCATTAGATTTGTCTTCGTTTGTTCATGAGTGCAACAAGGGAATCTGCGTGTTCATGAATATGGGAAGGCACTCGTTGCTTTGTTACTTCAAGAATGTAGGCCGTGTTTATTACTGGCTGCATGGAAATGTTATTTGTTCATGAATTCAGGCAATGGAAAATTCTTTATTAATGGGTTTAAAAGAAATGTGTACTCAAATGTATTCGTTAAAGTAACTTTGGTTTTTCATAAGTGCGGGTAAGGGAAGTTTGCCTGTTCATGAAGACAAGTATGAAAACTGTGCTTATTCATGAACAGTAGCAGGAGAAATTTGTCTATTTATGACATCAGGCTAGAAAAATTCGTTACCATGAATGCGATACAACAAATTTCTTCTTTTATTACCGCTATTACAGCAAAAATTTCATAGATTTGCTTGCCATGATATTTTTTGCTCCTTGAGTGAATTCAGACACTGAAAATGTATCTGTTCATTAATGTGGCAGAAATATATTATTCAGAGGCGCCGCTTTAAGCTGCTCGTGTTTCATATACTTTCCCAGATGTTGCGGAAATAATGAGGCCCTTAATATGCAGCTGTGTTATCTCCCGGAACTCCATCTGCCTTTCAATTTCAGTTTCTTCCATTAATATGGAGTAGGGATAGTTAACCGTACGAGCATATCCACGGGTATCTTAGTGAACTCGTAAGTATCTTTGGGAGCCTATGAGAATATATTTATTGTTGGTTGTGACTGCTAAGCATGTTTTGATATCCGCTCTGAGAACGGAATTTATGTTCTCTACCGAGTAGTGCTCACACTGTAGTCAGGTGTTACATTATTTGAGGAGGCACGGATAAAGGCAAGCGAAATTTTCTAATAAAATGAACTAATTAGTTTACATGCGTCTCTCGGTATTTAGAGTGTGCACGCAGCTGAACACAGTGGGGCGCTGTCTAAGGCACGAACGATCTTCGCCCGCTTGATCATGGGTTCGAAACTTACTTCAGGCATGGATGTCTGTGGGTGCTTTTATTCTGTATTTGTGTTGTTCTGTGTGTAGGTAGCGACCTTGCCACAGTCTGATTCCCCATGCAAGATGTCATACCGACTGTAGTATATATTAAGAGACTGAAAAATCGAAGGTCCACAAGGGATGTAGAGCCACAGATAGACAGATAGACGGATTCCAGTAATCGGAGCGGAATGAGACCGTAAAGCCGTTTCCGAGTAAATCCCTCTGAACCAGTAGTTGGGCGATGTTTTTGAGAAAGTCAGTATCTTATCATTTTTAGGGCCACAGTGTATAATGTCCTGGAATTTTTTCATGTTGGCCCATGTATGAGTCTCTTGATATATTTTGTTAGTACTCGATAACCGACATTTAATCTGTGTATGCATTAAGCCTAACGACTATTTTTCATCCACTTTAGTATTCCACTCGATACAAGAACCTAAGTGCATGTTGTCGTAAGTCGGTAAGCTTTAGACAGGGAGAGAAATATATCTTGAATTAAAATTGTGGGCATTCCTGAGGTGCGCATGTAATGCCTCGTAATCTATTTCCTATAGCTTTAGGGCACAGTGCCAGAGGACACATATTATATTTCCTACTATGTCTGCAGGATCGAAAGCCTTTTCTAAGCCCCTGAGGTCACATGTGCAATCTGGCTAATGTTCGCTCTAATTAAGATATATTGTGCACAAGTATAGCTGGAGAGCTGGAAATAAACTAGGGTAAACGGAGAATATATTTTAAGTGTGTCACCAAATAAAATAAAGGATACTTACCTGCCGATAGGACCAAATTTATATGATACTGTTGGAGTTTAGTAGGATTCAACCGGGCAGACTTATTTTACGTATGGACCCACTGCTAGACAACTGTTCGATAAACACTTTCCGCGAAGACAGAATCTTGGTAAACAGCCCGTTGATGGTTAACGTGTAGAACAATACGCTACAAGAACGGAAGGCATTTCTGTTGGGTCCGTGCCGAGTCTATAACGAGAGTCTGTTACAGATATCTTGGGTGAGAGAATTGGAATTGGGAGTTCAGAAATTTTAAGAGAATTGTTGAAGGATTAGAAGTCAGTACGTGTATGTTAAGATTTAACCTGTGATTTGAAGAATTTATGCTTGCTGTAGTACAGTGACATCTGGAGTGTTAGAGCTATAGTTTCTGTGTTAATATCCGTTGTCAGCAAACGGATAGTGAAAACATTGTACAAGCATAGGCACTGTTGAGATCTGTTACCTAGCAACGACCGGTTAAAGCAGATAGAGAAGACTATTTTATGCGCCGTAGTTACAGATATCTTTAGAGTGTTATAATTATTTGTAGTTACGACTTGTGAGTGTCCAATAAATTTATTCCTCTGATCCAGAACCCGTTATTATTAGTCACGCTAACCTGGAATACGTGACAATAGAGTTCAGCTAATAAAATTCTCATTATTATTCTTCAGATGACTCATGAATTTAAATTAGCGATAAATGATTCAAACTCCGTCCTAAGTGCAAACAATATATATTTATATGTCTTTGATCTTGTTCTTTCTACACTACATGTTTCGGCCTCTATCGGCCATCATCAGGTGTATACTCTTAACGTTTCTGCCACACTGAACCCAGTCTAAAACTTAACATTTAAAAACACAATGTCACATTCTTCGTATTATCAACATCTACATCGTTGATATGTGTCTGGTATGTAGATTATGTTGCACACGTACAGACAAGCAGCGGCACTCACACAAGAAGACTACATCAGATAACACCTGTACAGTGTGAAAACAAGAACTAGCCGCTCCAGCACTTAGACATAGGGCGAGTAACCCTAAGAATTTTAAATTTTAAATTTAAAATTTAGAGAAAAATTTTAAAAGGTTTTAAAAACATCATAACTAAAGATTTTTAGAGTGCTACTACAAGAATATCGGGTTTGACGTGTGCAACATAATCTACATACCAGACACATATCAACGATGTAGATGTTGATAATACGAAGAATGTGACATTGTGTTTTTAAATGTTAAGTTTTAGACTGGGTTCAGTGTGGCAGAAACGTTAAGAGTATACACCTGATGATGGCCGATAGAGGCCGAAACATGTAGTGTAGAAAGAACAAGATCAAAGACATATAAATATATATTGTTTGCACTTAGGACGGAGTTTGAATCATTTATCGTGTAGAGTGCAACAGGATGCTTAAATATAATATTATTAAATTAGCGACTGAAGGAAGGACGAACTGAAAACATATGCCTGCTGCGCCCATAAGACATTCTCTGTGTGTGTGTAAAGAGCGACTGTATTGTGTCTTATAATGAAGCAACATTAATTAGTTTAAGAATCCGCTGTTAGCCTGTATATACAAACGGGATGATCATGTGTACCTGGAGTAAGAGCTGTTGTTCTTAAAGGTGTGGAATCTTGCACACACGAAGTTCTCTCAGGTTCTGCTTGAAGACCCAGAGATGATCTGTGCATTTTTCCGTTCTTGTCGACATGGCGCTTTCTTTTGCCATCTGTTCTGCTCTGTTCCAAATGACTAAGAGTTTTTGTGATTAAGTCAGAGAATGAGCAAATTAAATCTTTTGATCGCACTGAAACTCCTTTGCAATGAAGCGGTACAGCGAAAAGGTAGGAATTGTATGTGTTATATAAATCCTTCAAAGTCATTCTACTCGTCTCGTCTCTGCAGATAATTAAATTCCGTCCAGTATAAGGATTGTTCGCAGTAATTTTTAGTGACGGACAGTAGTTCAGTTGCTCTCCACTGATTAAATTTTACAGCAAATTCGTTTACGCGGTTTCTTTAGCAATAGGGCCTACCCCTTAAACAAATAATTCCTCACAGAACTCATCTAGCCTCATTTCTTGGTGCACAGACCCCAGTGTTACAAATATTGAACTCGTAGGATTCAATGATACACTTGTTAGCTTTCTTTTATGGTTCTATACGTAGTTAGCAGTATCAGTGGTGGTAGCAATAGCATTGGTATCAGTGGTGGTAGTGGTATTAATAATAGTAGTAGTGGTGGTGGTAGTAATATCAGTAGTATTAGTAATAGTGGGGCACACAGTAGCGTAGTTGGTTGAGGCATTATGCTACAAGGCAGAAGGTAGCGGGTTAGATTCCCGATGAGGTCATTTAATTTTTAATTGACTTAACTCTTCCAGCCGCATTGTGGCATTGGGGTAGACTCAACCTCAACAGAAATGAGTACCAGGAATCTTCCTTGGGTAAAGGGCGGCCGGCGCATAAGGCTGACAACCCCACCGTCATCAGTGAGCCAATTGTCTAGATAATGTGCGAGCCTCTACGTCTCACAAACCCATGGGCCTCTATGGCCTGTTAGAGGTATAGTTTTACCTTACCTTATTAGTAGTAGTAGTATCGCTGGTGGTGGTGGTAGTAATAGTAGTAGTAGTGGTGGTAGTGGTGGTGGTATATTCTGTCACACGTAACCTCAAATTTTCTTATTATCGCCAAGTGTACCTTTTGTTGTAAAAGTAATGCATACAGTATATTTTCTCGTAGTTATTTTTATGATTTATCTGCGTATCAAATGGATTATATGGGAGCCTAAAACTAGCCGCGCCATAGCTCAAGCGGTTAGTCGCTGGCTTCTCACAGCGGCGGCTAAAGTTCGATTCCGGGGTCTGGTCAAGTGGGATTTGTGGACAAAGTGGCGCTGGGGCAGGTTTTCTTCGAGTACTTCGGTTTCCCCTGCCAATCTTCATTCCACCAGTTGCTCCACAATCACCCTCACCTATCATCTGGGGCTGGTACAATAGGCCAGAAGTGGCCGCAGTACAAGGGACTTAGTCCCACCTCACTAGCAATAAAAAAATAAAACTAATGGCGGATAGTATTAAAATGGATCCTAGAGAAATATGTTCTGAGGGTATTGATTGGATCTGTCTGGCTCGGAAAGCATTCCTGTGGCCATATGTTGCGAACACAGTAATGAGCACAGTCTTCTGAGTTATAGTGTCACGTACTTCAGAGAAATCCCGACGTTTCGGAGGAACATATTGCCTGTTTCTTCGGGGTCGAAGAGTAATCCAAATGATGAAGCACAAGAAGCCGTTTGTAAGCGTGAAATTCGAGAAAGTAAGGAATTGCCTGGCCCCATAAAAGACTCTTAACTTCGTTGCTAACGGAGAGTCTGTTAGCTCCTCAAGATGGACTCTGTTCCATGAAGTTAATTACTTATATTAATATACAAATATTCCCTTGTGGTATACCTTCTTCAATTTCACATAATTTAGATACTTTTATTGAGTTTTAAAAGACCATTTATGAAGTGCATTGACAAAGTATGAATTTTGGCTGTGTCGGCCGGTTGCAAGAGCTGTCACGTAGTAAGGTTTTAACGAATCCATCATACTCCTACTGCACACTTGTCTCCGCGGATTTTGCAAATGATCACAGGCTTATGTGTTCCATGTTTTTTTGAGAATATGAATCGTCTCAGGTGTGTATCGATATCATGTTGTATTCCTTAATAATATTGTCATGTGTCCGGGGTTCCGTGACTGATACTAATGGGTGTTGGATTGGTTGATTGGACTTATTGGCTCTTCTGTACAATTATAATTATAACAGCTCACAATCAATGATTGTCTAAGACTCGCTCCATTCCTTACTGGACTACGAGTGTCTTCTCTTCTTCTGGGACTGACTTGGTTCTGATTTACGAATCGGTCACTTCTTCAGCTTCCGTTGTTCACTGGGTAACACTCCACAGCTGAACACTAAACTCTCTTACGAATGAAGCCGAACCTCGGCTAACTTACAAATGAACTCAACTAACTCTTTTACAACTGTGGGGCGGACCGAATATAATACACCATATCTTACAGTTCCCGTTACTCTGTTTTTATCTGTTGCAGCGGGAATATTCTTACCGTACCGTTACGCAGCAATTGACTATTCTGCGTCTATTCTTTGGCGCGGGGACGTGCTTAACGAACCGTTGTCTAGCAATGGTCATATTCGTCACAATATATTAAACATAGGCGCCAGACTTTCAGCACACACGCGATATTTAATTTCTAAAATGCTTAATTACTCAAGCGAGAGGCTGCGAATATGTTCTACGGCATTAAATTTGATGTAGAGTTCTCTGCTAACAGACACTGTAACAATTCAGCGGTTATTTAGCATCGTGTAATATGTGATTTTGGTCGCATTGAATAAACTTGAGAAAAATTCGGAATGAAGTGGTCGTGGTCGATTTGAAGGTACTACCACTTCATTCGCCTGGAGGGATAGTCACTGGCCTGAAGAATATTCATGCCGGCCCTGTCCCAACATAAACCTGAAACGTGCATAATGTTCTGCTATAGTGAGAACACAGTGCTCAGCTTCTGGCAACGGAGCGGAAATCCCGTAAAATTTGCCGCTCCTTTGCTCTGTAAATTTCTGCGTCAGGAAACGTCCACTCATTCGCCGTGGAGCTTGAATCCTAGCCTAGTGTCAAGGCCCAGACTTCATGCTGTAGTTCCTCTATTCTTCGTATGCATCTTCAGAGATGGCAGCCTAAATTCAGAGAGACTTCTTCGGATGGAGTATGTTTAACACTGCATATATTTTGAGGCGTCTTTTGCCGTTCTAGCACCCAGCTTTTCATAGTTAAAAGATTTACTTAGTAACGTGAACATATCGTTCAGTTATTTCATCACCCAGGGCAACGCGTCGCTTCGTTAGTGGACAAATTAATTTTCTCCCCCCGATGATGAGATGTAACATTTCGTTCCCCACACCCCCTTTAGAAGTGTAAATTTAAAGTTGGTTTCTGCGTGTAAACAAGGGTGCCTGTTAATGAGATATCATTTAAGTGCTTTAGATTATATTTTTTAAGAAATAGAGATACTTTTTCCTTTTGCCTGCAACCACAGAAGCCGCTTGCTGTTTGCTTTAACAGCAACCTCGTCACTTCTCGCCACTTTAATTCATTTCGAAATTAAAAGAGTTCAGTGTTACATGTAGCCCTAATATGTAACAGAATCCTTCGCGAATTTTCATCAGTAGAAATTATAAATAGTTGGTTGAGGCAATATGCTACAAGCCGCAAGGCCGCGGGATCGAATCCAAATGAGGTCATTGGATTTTTGAATTGACCTAATCATTCCAACCGCACTATGGCCCTGGTGCCGACTAAAGTCTAACAGAAATGAGTACCAGGAATCTTCCGGCGGGGTAATGGGCGGCAGGCGCGAAAGGCTGACAAACTTACGCCATATGTGAGTCGTTGTCTACAAGATGTGGAGTCTCGACGTCTCAAAACCCAGTGGGCCTCCACGGCCTGTTACAGCGATGGATAGTTATAAGTACTTTCCAATACGGTGATGTGCTGTATAATAATGATGATATAGGTTTCATTCGTGTCAGTGTTTCTGTGTTACAGTCCTGGCTTCATTTGATATGCCTCTTTTTGACATTCTATTCTGTCTCTTTGTGTTATTCTGTCTCAGATTTAGGGTGTAATGCCGTAGAATTTCAGCAAGGGTTTTTGTAACTTTTAGGTATTAAGTTATCTTGGGTTCACCTTAGAGAAGTTAGACGAAGGGTAATGTTTGTAGTACAATGCGGAAGAGCGACGTCAGTAGAAATTTGTCGCATTGCTTAGACCGCTGATTCACGCGGAAGAGCCTGAAAACGGCTGTACGGCCAAGGCGTACGGAGTGCCGACTCAGCGAGGCGTCCTGAGGAGATCCAACGCACTTTATCCCGCTGACCAACGAGAGACGGACCTTTGGGGAGAAAATTCGCTCTAGTGAAGAGGCGGAGCTTACCCCAAAGACAGGTGTCAGCAGGGGGAAGATTATAAAGTTGAGGACGCAACTGGGAGAGGGGCTATCATTGAATCTATCATTGAATCGATCATGGGATTTTTCGGATCAAACAATCAATCTTTTGATCACCATAACTGAGTGTACAATGTTAAGTGAGTAGCCAGCCAGAGGCCCGGAGGGCCAAAGCCATGGTCGTGCCAGACCAAGTGAGGGGACACCATCAGCTTCCTACACCAAGTAAGTCGAACTGTTCATATCAGTCTTGGATATACAGTGAGATATTATTAAAGTGTTAGGGCAGAGAGAGTAGGCCCTGAGTAGGGACGTAGGAAGTACCTCGAAGGCTAGGGATGGTGAACCCAAGTGTATTTTTCTCTAAATCACAATGTGTGCGTAACCGGCCACTGTCGGCCATGAAAAAGATATGTATAAAGTGTATATATTAGTAGACGGGAGTAGAACGAGTGAAAGGGATGTGTGGTGTTAATGACTTAACCCCAGTCACACCCTCTATTTCCCCGTTCTCCCGTGCATCTCCTGTTAGAGGAGCCAAGAGGTAGTTAACGAGTCAAGTACAAAGTGCTTAGCCTTGCAACTGGCCATTCCCCAAGGGCGCAACGGCATGGATGCCGGAAGAGGTGGAGAGATTCCTCCACGCCCCCCCGCGCTGTAACATAGGGTGACAGCGGTGGGATACCTCCACGCCCCCTGTCACAACGGCGTAACATAGGGCTTCATATTAATGTACATATATTTTTTCTGGAAATACACTCTTGTCTCCGTTGAAGAAATCTGATCCTAGTAAGTTTTTGTACATGGAACTTAAATTATTTCCAAAAGACCTGCCACAGTAGATCCTCCTCCATTTCCTCAGTTACGAGAACATACCCGAAACATTACGTTCTTTCGGAATATTAAGATGTGAAAATTACGGGTACTCAGTAATTCTGTATGTAAGATCTGAGGTTTTCACGGCGGTGACTATGAAGAAAGCAGTCTTCTGGGATGTGGCGCCGTGTAGATATTGCGTTAACCGACGTTTCGGAGGAACGTATTGCCTCCATCTTCAGGGTAGAAGAAAGAAGAAGAAAATTCTGGAGAGAGGAACCAGCGTGAGCAGGTGCTAACAGACTAGTTACGTTCCTCCGAAACGTCTGTTAACACAGGCCCACATCTCAGAAGATTTGTTTCTCAATAATTCTGTAGATTATACGTGTATATCATCAAAGATCATGAGAATATTATCATCAGATTCCGATTAGGGAAAAAATGTATCTATTACGAGTACAAGTCTGGCTCATTATCCCGGCATCTCTCTGCGAGGTATGTGGAAACTTACCTGAATAGCCAAAAATGGAATCTGTGCCCCCCCCTCAGTGCACGTACGCCAGACCGATTGTAAGAGCATGACGGTTGTTATGATCTCCGGACCGAGTGACTGAATAAAGAGCATTTTTAGGGCCGAGCCATAGCTCAAGCGGTTAGTCGCTGGCTTCCCACCTCGGCGGCCCGGGTTCGATCCCGGGGTCTGGTCAAGTGGGATTTGTGGCGGACAAAGTGGCGCTGGGGCAGGTTTTCTCCGAGTACTTCGGCTTCCATTGCCAATCTTCATTCCACCAATTGCTCCACAATCACCCTCACCTATCATCTGGGACTGGTTCAATAGGCCAGAAGTGGCCGCACTAGAAATAAAAGAAACGTATATTTCCTCTTACACTGAGAGACAAAGGAGAGGAAGAGCTGTGTGCACTCAGAAGTGGTCAGTCTGAAGTTTGGCATACTGGAACCGCAGTCCACATGACTGAAATTCAGGACCTTGCTGTGTCAATCAAATCACGCCTCCGCGTTTAAGATAATATTTCGTCTTCGAAACATCTGCAGATATAACCGTTTTCATCAAGATGACCAATGACAATTTCAAATGCCGGTAACAAACTTGATCTGCAAATAAATATAAACAAATATTCTTGAATGAATTTCCAAAACCTAATATTCTTGAGTCAATTATATTTATACAAAGATGCTTAGAGGATTGTAAAAATGAATAGTTACAGAATTCGGTGAAGTATTTCAGAGAATAGTATCCACTGATATGGATTGTCGCTGAAACCTTACTGATGTCAGATATAACTGGAAAGACCCATACAATTTCAGTGTTTTTAATAATTATTTTCGTTGAACTTATCGGACATTTCCATGACTGAGTAGCATTCCTGCTTCGTATTCAGGACATCCTGGGTTCAGTTTTCGTTCCAGATACCTGCTATTCTATTCGAAGACAGAGTAAGTCTGCAGCCATTTGCTCACGCTGGTTCCTCACTCGAGGATTTTTCTATCCTGAAGATGGAGACGATAAGTTCCTCCGAAATGTCGGTTCACACAAGATGTATATGGCGCTACGACCCAGAGGACGACATTCTTCTATCCCGTCTTTTTTCATTCCATTCAGGCGGATTCGGGAGAATACTTTCATTACGTCACTGCCGTTTCCATCCCTGTTCTTTGCAATTCATTATTGACGAATAAGCACTAAGAAACATGTGAGAACTGTGTCACAAAGTAGTCGTGAATTTGTGTATGAAATATTTGCACAAGAAATATCACATGTTTTGTTGCAATCCTGCATTAGTTACTGCTATGAAGCCGCAACTAAATGCACCTCTGCTTACCGTTTAGCATGGCCTCCTTATTTCGATTAACATTTAAAGAAACTCGTCGTCAGAACTTGCAATATCCTTGCAGATCCTTTACCACATCAAACTGCAACCTCAGGTCTATGCTCTATTAGCAGAGACGTCCGTAAGATGCTGTGTTGGTACAGTGATTGTTTGGTTTCAAGTTATAAATACTCATTATATATTCATGGGAATCTGTCAGTTATAAGCAAATGCGGAAGCTATTCTTACTGAGATTGTCACATAATAATATAAGCAATTCTGAACAGCCGATAGGATCATTATTTGAGAATAAGTAATTATTCACATGACATCGCTTCGGAAAATTTATGCAGGAAAATCAGCTGCA
Organism: Cryptotermes secundus; assembly: GCF_002891405.2. NCBI lineage: Eukaryota > Metazoa > Arthropoda > Insecta > Blattodea > Kalotermitidae > Cryptotermes > Cryptotermes secundus. Next base: position 320,838 of record NW_019739213.1, read on the forward strand.
GAGAGAAACAATTTTAAAATTACTGGAGGCATATAGAGAATATGTATTGTCTTCGCTTGCTCGGAAGCCGGGATCATTGGTTCGAATCCCACACAAGGCATGGATGTTTCGTATGTGTATGTGTTTATTCTGTGGTTTTTTTGTCCTGTGTAGGGCCTTGAGAGGAGTTCATCACTAGTCCAATGATTCCTACCGCCTGTAAAATGATCATGAAATTGTTTAAAACTTTCATGTCTCCTGCATTCTAGTACACTAATTATAGTTGATCTGTACGTACGCAGCACGCCATGAAGAAGTGGTGTGGAGTGGAGTGGAGGTATGGTTGTGTACATTCTTAAAGCCGGAAGTAGAAGTGAGTGATCAGATGGAATTTCAAGCGAATGTAACCCGCTACACATTGGATAGAATTTTGGGCTGCATGCAGCATTACTTGGTATTTAATTCCACTGCTCTGTTGGAGACCATTTGAGGATCATGCAAACTTGCGAGAAGATAACCTCGAAGCCTGAATGATAAGAAAAATATTTTGACGTATGGAGAACGGAAGGAACTGGAGATCAACCCATGTGGAGGCGGGGTTGAATACCTCCACCGTGACCCCGCGAGTCGTAGGAGGCGACGGAAAGGGAAGTATCAAATCTGTGACAGTAAAATGTGACCGCGAGTCCCAAGGGACTCAGACCCGAGAAAGACTGCGCTGGCAAGGACAGCAATATATACAAAAGACAGACCCGTCCTCTCGTCAGGGAGAGCGCCCCACAAAAAAAAAAGAAAGACTGTAACTGTCAAACAGTAATAAATATCTGGTCATGAGCCCGAGATGGGGCTCGACACCAACACTTACTGACTGACTGACTGACTGACTGACTGACTGACTGACTGACTGACCGTCAGTCGCAATGTGACTTTGATTTTGACTTTGAAGGAACTAGAAATGGATTAATCATACCCAAAAGGATCACAGCCATAAACATAATCCCTTTACAAGGGTTAAGTTAAACTGAAGAGATTAACTACTGTGGGTTGCTAATTGAGGCTCCGAGGGCAGGAATAAGAAACGCATCTTTTTGTTTTTTGCAGTAACTTCTCGGAAAGTAATACCTTAGAATCATGACACATAAATAGAGGAATAATGAAAGTTCCAACACCAAAGATGTTGATATAGTTTTTGTGTGTTTGGATTCGGCGAAAATTTAAGGAGAGAATTATGATATTGCATTCTAGCCTTCATTTTGATTGCACCTCTTTCGGAATCTCTCTTATGCGGCCCTTATTATTCCTACCGAATCAATGTCTCAGATGTATGACAGGAGAAGATGGAGGACAATGATATGGAGTGACAAGCAGAGAAATGCTTCAATATGAAATAGAGAAAATTAAGACATTTTATATTCAAGAAATTTCCATAATCTCTAAACACAAAAATTCAGCCTTACGACCTTAATCGGTTTCTAGTAAGCGAGATTCTATCTCTTGCAATTTAACCTGTGTCCTGTAATAAAACAGGCCTCTGCTCGTAAGGAGGATGTGGCGGTGTGAGAGGGGGTATATCGTCGTTTACGAGAAGGGTAATTAATGGACGGTGCTGGCAGCTGAATGATGTCAGAACATAATACACGCAATTTAATCAAAAAGATCGATATGAAATTTCATGTTAATAAAACTTTGCGAGTTTCCTAAAGCCTACTCAAATACAGACAATTTGCTGGCTGGAATTTCAAGCATGTCGAAATAAGCGGAATATTATCAGAGATTTTGCTGAAATAACAATCTATAAAACCGGGTAACAGATTGTAATTATATTATTTTCTGATGAAAAATGCATAATACCTGAATTTCATGTGTAACATTAGGTAAATGCTAATAGAAATATTTTTTTTAGGTAAGACAAGAATTTCGGCGTGAAAAAGGAAGATCGTTTAGTCCTTATGTACAGGGTGTCAAAGAAAGAAATACGGGGTGTATTTGAGGTGGAGACACAGCGAACAGAAGACAGTGCATGTAGGAAAATTGAATCGCATAGTATATTAAGTGTGATATATGAACCAGACTCAACTCTACACAGGTTCTTAGTTCTATGGAAAGGAACTGAAATGATAATAGCAGAACTTTGGATTAGTACCACTCAACATGGACTCCTTTCACAGCTCTGCAAGTCTTAAGACAATGTTTTAGCTCAGTCAGCAATGAAAATTTCATCGTTGCTATTGCCACCGAAATTCTGCACTGAAATCCTGCAATCTATCACCTAGCATACACATTGTCCTGTAGACAACTACAGAGGAGAATGGCAAGCTGTGTTTGGGGGGGGGGAGGCGCATGGAATGCTGCTTCCCTCAGCCTAGCCACTAACCTGGAAAGTGGGCACGTAGCAGAGCTTACACTGACGAGCGAAAGAGTGGAATAACAAACAGCACTGAGGTGCTGTTTCACGCATGAACAATGGGTTCAGCTGCCAAGTGTAATAAAATGTGCTTATGTTCTGCCATTTTGGCGTTTTTATATTATTTTTTTAATTCGCTTAGTGGGGGGTGGAGTCCAACTTGGTCCACTCTGCACGGCGGCCACTGATTGGCTTATTGTAGCCTGTCCCTGGTGATTATGATGATGGAGAATTTGGTGGAATGAAGATTGGCAGGGGAAACAGAAGTACTCGGAGAAAACCCGCCCCAGCGTCACTTTGCCCACCACAAATCACACTTCACCAGACCCGGGATCGAACCCGGACCGCCGCAAGGGGAAGCTAGAGACTAACCGCTTGAGCTATGGCGCTGCCCGCCATTTGGAGTTACGGTTCGTTTTGTCTGGGTCACTAAATGTGTTTATGTCACGCACAGGCGTGCTCTCTCCCTCTCTATCTATACAGAGTGTTTCACGACTTTAGGGCATAACTGCAGGAGGTGATTTCCTAGGTCTTTGTGAACAAAAACGTTCATATAAACATGTGTCCGATTTTGGACGGTTACGGAGTTATGACCGTTTTAAACTCAGAATAGAAGGTAACAATTACTGACAATAAACGGAACAAACAGCATAATACATGATACATTTAAAGTATTAATGTAAAGTTAACTTCTTGAAATTACCTCTAATTTGAATTTATTGCTGCTTAAAGCTGATTTTCTAAAATGCCACCGCCGGCCTCAAGACAGGCTGCCGCTCGGTTGTAAACATCGCCGGACATACCAACCCACCACGCCTTAGGTACCTCTCAAGTGTCGAGATAACGAGATCGCTCTGTCTGAAGCTGGCTAAAAATAGCGACACGCCATCTGACAGACGCGGTTCACAGGAGACGTGTACGGGAATGAAAAAACGGTCATAATTCCGTAACCGTCCAAAATCGGACACATGTTTATATGAACTTTTTTGATCACAAAGAGCTAGGAAATTACCTCTTGCAGTTATGTCCTAAAGTCCTGAAACATCCTGTATACAGGGGGAGTGGGTCCAAAAATGTACTCGCTCTTTGATAGTGAATATCTTTGGAACAAAACGACATGTAGTTACTGTTCTTGCGCGATAGTGTAGTGTAATGTTTTCTCAACAGATGGCGAAGGTCACATGAATCACGTGAGTGTCGTGCCGCGTGAGCGCTGCGAGCAGAAGACAGCAGCAGCAATGGCTGAAAGGTTGTTCTTTGAGCAACGCAAGGCTGTTTTGAAGTGGTACTGGAACTGCGAAAACATTAAAGAGGTACAACGACAATAGAGGAATGAGTTTGGAACTCAGCCACCAACACGTCGAACAATTGCCCGTATTCGGGATAAATTTGAAGCCGATGGTACTGTTCGTGATGTGCATAAGCGAAGATCTGAGCGACTACGGATAGTAACAAGTCCAGTTTCCCGTGTTGTGGTGTTGCAACACTTTACACGATCACCGCAAAAATCTGTGTTTGGGGATGAGAGATTTCACCTACAACAAGGTGGTGCTCCACCTCACTACCATCGAGATGTCAGGGCGTACTGGGTGACACTCTACCTGGACGATGGATAGGTCGAAGAGGTGTTATTGAGTACCCACCACGGTCTCCAGACCTAACACCTCTCGACTTCTACCTATGGGGTACCTTGAAGGATGAAATTTGTCGACAAAAGCCAGCTACACTGAACGCGCTACGAGAAACCATCGAAGCGTCGTATGCAGCCATCACACCGGACACACTGACAGCCGTAGTTCGCTCAGCAGTTCGGCGGCATCGACGCTGTTTATCCGCTGATGGTGGTCACTTCGAACACATACAATGACTCTCTCTCTCCACGTAAGACTTGTAACTACATGTCATTTTGTTCCAAAAAGATATTGACTCTCAAAGAGTGAGTACATTTTTTGGACCCCTCTGTATGTATAAGCTATACCGAGAAACGGCATATAATTATGTGAATGTATGTTACACAATTACATCTGCTTGTTATGTCGTTCACACTCTGTATGAGTGTTCACGTACTTACACATACCGTAGTCCTGTTCTGGAAACTGTGTGCTCTCTGAAGAAAATGAATGTAACTGAATCCAGAATATATTATATTTAAGCATCCTGTTGCATTATACACTTCTATATGTAATAATACAAATGCCGTCGTGAATGAAACAATTTATTTTGTTGTAGTTCTTTGTCTTTTCTTCCTCTACACTACATGTTTCGGCCTTAACTGGCCATCATCAGGTGTATTTTTCACTACGTAGCTGTCACACTGCACACAATCCAAATATAAAACAATAGCCTGTCAGTTCTGTTTAAAATCTCGCAAACATACGCTCGTCAATTTGATTTTAGAATTCCAATTTAAAATGTAATTATTTTTTAAATTTAAAATACAAAATTTAAAGTTTTAAATCACAGGGATACCTGCTCTGTGTCTACATGGGCTGCAGCGGCTATTTCTTGTTTTCAGCACCTTTCATGTATTATTCTGAGCAGGCTCCCTGTGTGTGTGTCGCTGCTCATCTTTAATATGTAATATGTTTGAATTTTAATAAAAAAAAAAGAAAAAACTACAACCAAATAAATTGTTGCATTCATGAATTCAGAATGTTATATTATTATTATTTTTGGAGGGGGTGGGCTTCCCCATGCACTGCGACTAGTCCCCCTTTAATTATTCTACCAGTCGCCATGCCCTTCCAGTGCTGGTGCTCGTTATCAGCCCCGTTCTGCCAGCGAAGTCAGCCCTCTTTGGCAGTGGTCCACGATACTTTGCCTAATTTTGCTCAGAGGTCTCCTAGAGACATGAGGATCTTTTACGTAAATCTACGACACGGGACACACGGCTTAAAGTCCCTCCCGGAAGACTTGTTCCCTGAATTTTTCTGCCCTTAAAAATTCCGCGACTTCCGCCTTGAGTCATGAGGTGGGAACGTTACCCCTAGACTACGGAGGCCGATAATTCAGAATGTTAACAAGAAAACTACTGAAAGAGAACAGAAAAAGAAGAAAGGGATGCAGAAATAAGATACTGTGACGGGATATGATCATTTGCTAGGCAACGGCTAATTAAATACTAGTTTCCGTTACAACAGTAGCAGTGAACAAATCGTTACCACTTAGAACACTTAGAAAACCGAGCAGTTGATGGTGAATGAATACGTGATTTCTGAAACAACGAATTCTCGAAGAGCAGAATAGAACACTTGGAAGATGTGATTTGTATCAGGTTCTCAGTTATTTTATAAAAGGAATCGAATACCTACACCGTAGCCGTAGGAGGCGACGAAACAGGAAGTCTCGAATCTGTGACAGTAAAATATGGTCGCGAGTCCCACGGGACTTGGACCTGAGGATGACTGCGCTGGCGAGGATCAGCAGCAATTGTAAACGACATACCCTTCCTCTCGTCAGAAAGAGCGTACGACATCAACAAACCCGCAAATGTCTGACAGTAATAAGAATCTGGTTGTAAGCCACAGATGGGTGCTTTATTCCAAGACAGATTGACCGACTGACCGTCGGTCGTAACATAGGAGTCAGACTCAGAAATAGTAAAGTAGAGGCAGTCGTAGCACGAGAAGCAGAACGAAGAGTGGCCTCGGCGGTCAAGACTGATTGTCAGCTGTAATAATTGATTGTAATGGTTAAGAAGTGCCGATAAACCCAGTCATCAAATTCAGAACCCATTATTGTTAGTCACGCTAACCTCTTATACTTGATAATATGGATGAATGATTGTCCGTTGAGGTTCAAAGAACCATTCTACTATCTATCTATTTATCTCCCTCTCTGTCTGTCTGTCTATTTATCTACCTATCTATCTATCTATCTATCTATCTATATATCTATCTATCTATCTATCTATCTATCTCTCTGTATGTCTGTGTGTCTATCTATTTGTTTGTCTATTGCTCTACAGCCCTTTGTTGGCCCTTGGCCGCATATTGAGTTTCCTATCCACAGTCGGTAGAACTCCTTGGACGGGATATCAGCCCGTCGCAAGGCCGCTACCTATACATAGAACAACACAAACACAGCATAAATGCACACGGACATTCATGCCTTGAATGGGATTCAAACCCACGGCCGCAGTGTTCGGGAGGACGAAGATAGTTCATGCCCTAGACCAGGCGGCCACCGTGTACGGCGGACTATCCCTCTAGTATACAGAAATACAAGATGAATTACTCTCTCTTTGACAGGGATATGTTTCTTTCTTTGCCAGTATCACGTTACATAATAGAAGACGGAAGAAGTTTCAAATTAAGTAACTGAAGCTTACAGCGTTATCAATAAAAAGCTTGGGAAAGAGGATTCGAATGAACCTCCTCCTACAAAAACAGAAGTACTTTCATTTAAGAATGCAGAAATTACTGACATGGACATCTGACGCTGCCTCCACTCGCGATACTCCTCACGGAAGTAAACGCGCCTCTCTGCACACAGAGCTGAACAGTAAATCTAGGCAGGCCACAAATGAGGGAAGATTTTTTTTTGTAAATTTTCGTAATATTGTTAGAATGTTAAAAGAGTTGCTTCGCAAACTGCTCTGCTGAACATGAGGAAGAGGATGAATTCTTGTGTGTCTGAGACGTGTAATATGATTTTGCAGCAAAGAGTGCCCTTACCCTACCAGCAAGCATGCCTCTACAGCCTTTTCTATTGCATTTTCTCTCCGAGTTATTCCTGCTGCAGACGTTGATGTTTTAACCTTCTTAAGCAACATGTTCATCTGAGAGATATTTTAAAATTTCCGTTCCTATTTTTAAGGAAACTCTAGTTATTTCTGGTACGAACCTCAGACATACACGTAGGCCTATGAGGAAAAGAGTAATGTTTATTCTGCAAATCAAATATGATTGATAGATAGGCCTACAATCTACGAGTGAAATTTTGAGTTACAATGCGTTTAAAAACAGTAAAATAATCACGCCTATCATTGTACTATAAATAATTAAACCAATAGATATCTCTTCATTATACCTTCTTAGAGTAGTTGAATCTGTCCTGGATGTCTGACGGTTGCTAGGGAACGAAGCGAGATATATAATGCATAAAACGATCTATGTAAAGAGCTTTTTGTTGCTAATTACTCACTTGCGGCATAATGTATCAAGAAACTTATTCGACATTTAAAGACCTAGTTTAACAGCATCCAGCACCGCTACTGCAGTTAATGTAAATGGAACTTTCGTTCACAGAACCGGAATATGATGTATGATGATGAATAAGGCAGTTCTAGTGTTTGTCTTGCAGCAAGTAGGCTGGCATTATGAGTGTGGTCTTGTGAGCTATGGCACCGTGTAGTATTGTGGGCAGATACAGACGTTTCGTAGAAAAATATTGGTACCATCTTCAGGATGTGTTTCCAGGTTGCGGAATAAGGTTATATATATATATATTGTGTGTGTGTGTTTGTGTGCGAGCTCTAAGGAAGGTGGTCATGGAACCAAAGAAGGGCGGATGAAGAAGAGAAAGAGGTCCGAGAGAGTAAGAAGAATGGATGAATGAGAGGCACTTGTGATGGACATATTCTTTCATCGTCATAGGTGAGAACTGTAATAACGAGAAAGAACGGATCTTTCCAGCGTTACACTGTTGCTTTCAGATATTATTTGCACTGTTTATCAAATTTATTGAAAATGTTTTAATTTTGTAAACACAAAGTGAAAATTAATAAAATTTTATGAATGGTTTATTTAACTGTTTTACCAGTGCCTCGAATTACATATATCACATCCAATTTGGAAGAGCACCCAACTATACAGTACGTGAGTAATGAACCTGGAAGGTTGTGGTCGTGGCCTAAATTGAGCACATTTCCATGGGAGAGCTGAGGAGAATCACGAAAAACTTCAGCTCGAACATTCGGCCTTCGAGCCTATATTTGAACTCAAGACCTCCTAATCATAGTCAGGAGAGATAGTAAACTCTACCGCAGCCATAGAGTTCATTAGGATGTGTTATAAAATAAATAAAGATTTCACCCACCCAAACAGAGTTTTTTTAAGAAACACAGAACAAAGAAAGGGGATATCCGGTTTATCAGATTAAGTGCCTCAAGTGCTCTTAAGTTAATGGAAGAGCAGAAACATTTGTTGCCGCGTATCTTACTACATTTACATCCCGGTAACATTTTTGCATAATGCTGTGATTTCAGTAGCAACATCAGCAAAATCTTACAGGATAATGGTACAACGGGCTTTTCCAAAGTCCGGAACCTAACTATCTCTAAGTACCAAAGCGGAGAAAATTTAAATAGAAACCGTGACCACACATTCAGTTCTTTTTTCTTCTTTTCTGTCAATATGAATGACTATCCCGTCGCTATCCATGTTCCACATCTAACGTTTCCTCTTAGTCCCTTGCATAATATTCATCTTCTTCAGCAGTCTCAAGCTCGAAAATTCTTTCATCATGTAAAAGCTAATTTCTTACTCCGTGCAACAGGAAAGCAGATAAGGACTTCTTCCTTCGCTCTATTCCGTTGGAATACGAAAGCACTGCAACTCTGAAGAGCAAGTGTCTTGACATGATACATGTACTTAGTTTAGAGAAACTATCAGCGCATGCGTGTTATTTTATTGTTTACTGGTTAATTAAAGACTATCAGCAAATATGCTCTATGGCACTGAATGGTAAAAGGGTAGATAAATTTGAAAGGATTTAGAAGGAAACGGCTCTGGAGCAGTCCACATATCTTTCTGATTTTCGCATGTAAGGACTATGAAAAACAGAATACAAGCTTAAACACAATGCGTGATTTTTCGACAGAGTTACGAACCGAGGGCTTCCCGAATAAAAGTCTAGGCCCCTACCGCTACTCCACACCTTTGTTGTTTCATTTTTTAATTAAGCTTGACAATAAAGAAGAGCAGGGTAGTGCAGTTCTGAACAGCAGAGGGATCTGAGTTCGAGTCCCGGTAGAGTCAAGAATTTTCACTTCTCCATATCGTCAAGACCGACCCTGGGGTCCACCAAGCCTTCTATCCAATGGGTAACGGGGGGTTCTCCCCCAGGGTAAAGCGACCAGGGTGTGAAGTTGACCACTCTTGTCCAATTAGTGCCGCGGTCAAGAAAACGGGGTCTACACATCCACTCCCACATACATTTTCATGGCGTAGTGCTTAATTAGTTAAGCAGAGGGACAACTTTACCTTTTACCTTTTTTTTTCTTGGCACTACAGCCCCAGTGGGCCTAGCCCTACCTCCATGAACTTCTCTGTTCATTTCGGTATTTCTAGATCTTACACGTTCGGTAGGACTCCTTTGGCGGGTGATCAGCTCGTCGTAAGGCCTCTACCTGTACACAAACACAGGAAAACGCACACACACAAACGAAACATCCATGCCCTGAGTGGGAACCTTTTACCTTATCTTGACAACAAACTAATAATTTCATATCTGCTGATTAGTATTACTTGTGTAGCTCCCGTGGAGTATGAATGTGAAGTCTCTTACGAAGTTTCGTTGCTTTATCCGTTTCTCTCATTTCTTCTGTATTCGTTTCCCAATCCTCCTTCCTTTGGTTGGTCCTTTACTCCTAAGTTAAAGCAGAAAAGCAAACATCGTTAAAAATTTCATAAAAGTGAAAATTTTTGGCAGTAATATGCACTACACCCCTTCAAAATTTTCTTCAATGTCCATATATCTGTGTACACAAGGAAACATATGTAGGCATATATGTACATATGTATATACACTGGACTTTATAATTATATTTGTGAAATGTCCGTTAAACACTCATCGGGCGCCATTGCCAGTTTTTGTGGACATGGCCAACAAACACCTGGTTCCGTAAAAGGTGAGGAATTTATTGACAAGATAAGCGATCAACAGCTTCTCTGACTCCTCTGTGGAGTTAATTAATAAGCAATGTGTGAATTGCTTCGGGAGTAGTAAAATTGTTCGGGAGCTGGGATAGCGGAATCAGTACAGCGACTGGTTACGGAATGGACGACCAAGGGGTAGAGTTCGAGTCTCGGCAGAGGCAAGATTTTTCTCTTCTCTACGTTGTAGAGGCAGGTTCTGGGGTCTATTTCTACGATAGTAAAACGGCCGGAGGGTGAGATTGACCCCTCACCTCTAAATAGTGCCGAGGTCAAGAATACCTGAATATATGCGTACATCCACTGCCCCCACATGTATTCATGAAATAGCACTTAATTAGTTAAGCACAATTACAACTTTGGCTTTATATAATAGAATTGTGCTCAGTTGAACTGTGAAATTACTACAAATTACGCAGAGCAATTAACTTCTCTGCAGTTAAGTTGCCACCCGTACGACAAAATCAAGTAAAAGTTCTTACTTCTTCTTTCAACTTCTCTGAGGAATTTACGTGCCACTTTCTTCGAACTAAATGTAATTTTGCAGGGATTCCATCTATGTGTAAATATTCATAATGACATTCAGCTACCTAACAGGGAGACGGCGTATGTTCTGATTTTGTACGAACAAACGTCTATATAGACCTACGAATTCTCATCAAGATAAAGTCACAAGACGTTTCATTTTAAGAATTCGCTTCAATAATTGGTTTGTAACTGACATACTATTTTTAACATACCTAATTTGGAGGGTCGTGTTATAAATGTGAACGAAAAGTACATTAAAGCATTACTTTAACAAAGACTACAGCGACATTTGCAATCCAAAATAAGACGGGGGCTCAAAGTTTAGAAATGTGTAGCGAAGTAGCTTCAGTAACAACTAAATCTACATTTCCAGCGAATACCAGTCAACATCACGACATTGTAAAAGCTCTTTGCCAGCCAAAACACTGTGGTCGTATAAAGTTACAAAATAAAAATAAATGTATTTGAAGACAAGGCCGCGCCATAGCTTGAGCGGTTAGTCGCTGGCTTCCCACCGCGGCGGCGCGGGTTCGATCCCGGATCTGGTCAAGTGGGATTTGTGATGGACAAAGTGGCGCTGGGGCGGGTTTTCTCCGTGTACTTCGGTTTCCCTGCCGATCTTCATTCCACGAAATTCTCCATCATAATAATCACCCACGGCAGGTACAATAGGCCAATCAGTGGCCGCCGTGCCGGATGGACCCAGTCGGACTCCACCCACCACTAAGCGAATTAAAAAATACAGTGAAGACAACATCTCAGTCCTGTAATTTATCTACTTGGTAACATTCTTGATGTAATTCTATATTTGGTAAAAATTCACTTCCTTTTGCAGATACTGTAACGGTATAACACCTACAAATATGACATTCACGTAAGAAACAGATATAAATGTGTATACAGCATACGAGCACTACATAGTACGTCCAAAAAATACTCCGTGGCCTGTAGTCAACAAGTGAACTACACCGACCAAGCGACCGCCGCTTGGCGAAGTTAGTGCCAAATTTAGCGGATAGAGGGTGTCAAGTGGTCAGCGCAACGGATCCCCGCGGCCGATAATCTCGATTTCTAGACCGGAGCCGCTATTTCCTTGAAATAGCTCCTCAATTATCCTCACGAGGCTGAGTGGACTCCATTTCAGTCCCACCACTTCTCAGAAAAACTGATAGCGCCAGGAATCGAACCCGGGACCTCTGGGTCTGAAGGCAGGGACTCTGACCACTAGTTCACTAGACCACAGAGACGATCAGGTCCATTCGTATACACTACATAGTACGTACATCTATAAAATACTGATATATTTGTAAAAGAAATATTTGTAAAAATTTTGTAATTGCATAACTAATCCTCAAGACATTTATAAACTCTGATTGAAATTCTTATTTAAATGCAAGATTATTATGTTACATCAGTTTTATTGTTTGTTCCTAATCTTAGTAAGTATTGCATATTTTATAATATTATCTTACACATAATTTGCAACATATTTAAATATAACAACAATCCATTTGAAAATATAAAAAAAAAATCTATTTAATTGTTAATCTACGTTCGCCTACATTTCATATTCTAAATGTAGTAAAGTTGATCTGTGATGATGACATTTTAATTCAGAAATATGTAACCAAAGGAATGTAGAATTCAATTAAAAATCTTCCACAGTATAAATTACTGAGCAAGGCCACTCGTGTTCCCACTTCACATTCCCATCCGACCTTCCTCCAACTCGCTCTTTCTCCTGCTCCACGCTCGTCCCTTCCCCTCGTTGTTACTTTACGAAGCGGTTATATCGTAATAGGCAGTACAATTTTAACTTGAGTTAGGTACCTCTGTTCACTCGAAATTCGCAGATTTTAATCTATAATAGCAACGTGGCACGAGCGTCACTGAAGCCAGAATCAAAATGAGGTACCGAGCTTAGCTTTAGTAACCACAAGAATCATACTCAGTTCAACCCAACTCAGTTCTTACTTGAAGAAAGCAGTCTTCTGGGATTTGGCACCGTGTATATGTGGTGTTAACCGACGTTTCGGAGGAACGTATCGCCCCCATCTTCAGGGTAGAAGAAAAAGTATAAGAAATCTGCAAGCGACAACACCGTGAGAAACGGTAAAGCAGACTGCTTTAATTTAGAAGGTGATGATAATGCAGGTTAATACTTTGCTGTTTACGTGACAAGACAACAGATACAAGGCCAATTACAGACACAGCACAGTGTTAGCTGCTGGTAGGCTGCGCCATAGCTCAAGCTGCTACTCGCTGGCTTCCCACCGCGACGGCCCGGGTTCGATCCCGGGTCTGGTGAAGTGTGATTTGTGGTGGACAAAGTGGCGCTGGGGCAGGTTTTCTCCGAGTACTTCGGTTTCCCCTGCCAATCTTAATTCCATCAATTGCTCCACAATCACCCTCACCTATCATCCGTGGCTGGTACAGTAGGCCAGAAGTGGCACAGTAGAAGTCCCACCCCACTAGCAATAAAAAAATAGATCCTGGTAATTACATTAAGGCAAACGCAACATAAAGACGACAAGTTACAGGAAAGCATATTAACACAGAAGAATAAACAAACAGAACAAAGACGAAGTTAGGTATATAAGAACATGATAACTAAGAGCTACATAACACAGAAATTAAGGTTATGAACAAATATTATTAATAATTTTAGGTAGATTGTTCTAAAAATGATTGAGGGAAGCCGCTCCTGTTGTAAATATGTCGATATCTTTACACGCCGCTTTGGCAGCACAGGCGCACCGAGCAGAAGGACAGTGTTTATTAGAGAGACAAACACCAAACGATTAGATGAAGAAAGCAGTCTTCTGGGATTTGGCACCGTGTATATGTGGTGTTAACCGACGTTTCGGAGGAACGTATCGCCCCCATCTTCAGGGTAGAAGAAAAAGTATAAGAAATCTGCAAGCGACAACACCGTGAGAAACGGTAAAGCAGACTGCTTTAATTTAGAAGGTGATGATAATGCAGGTTAATACTTTGCTGTTTACGTGACAAGACAACAGATACAAGGCCAATTACAGACACAGCACAGTGTTAGCTGCTGGTAGGCTGCGCCATAGCTCAAGCTGCTACTCGCTGGCTTCCCACCGCGACGGCCCGGGTTCGATCCCGGGTCTGGTGAAGTGTGATTTGTGGTGGACAAAGTGGCGCTGGGGCAGGTTTTCTCCGAGTACTTCGGTTTCCCCTGCCAATCTTAATTCCACCAATTGCTCCACAATCACCCTCACCTATCATCCGTGGCTGGTACAGTAGGCCAGAAGTGGCACAGTAGAAGTCCCACCCCACTAGCAATAAAAAAATAGATCCTGGTAATTACATTAAGGCAAACGCAACATAAAGACGACAAGTTACAGGAAAGCATATTAACACAGAAGAATAAACAAACAGAACAAAGACGAAGTTAGGTATATAAGAACATGATAACTAAGAGCTACATAACACAGAAATTAAGGTTATGAACAAATATTATTAATAATTTTAGGTAGATTGTTCTAAAAATGATTGAGGGAAGCCGCTCCTGTTGTAAATATGTCGATATCTTTACACGCCGCTTTGGCAGCACAGGCGCACCGAGCAGAAGGACAGTGTTTATTAGAGAGACAAACACCAAACGATTAGATGAAGAAAGCAGTCTTCTGGGATTTGGCACCGTGTATATGTGGTGTTAACCGACGTTTCGGAGGAACGTATCGCCTCCATCTTCAGGGTAGAAGGAAAATATAAGGAATCCGCAAGCGAAGAGACGGTGAGAACCGGTAAAAACAGACCAGTCTGCTTTTACCAAATTGATAACTGTATATTTAGTTCTGGTGAAACCATGTTGACTGTCTTCGCTCTCTTGGAAACCTGGATCGTGGGTTGGAATCCCACTCAGGCCATGGATGTTTAGTTTCTGTGTGTGCATTTTTCTGTGTTTGTGTACAGGTAGAGGCCTTACGATGAGCTGATCACCCGCCCAAGGAGTCCTACCGAATGTGTAAGATCTAGAAAAACCGAAGTGAGCGGAGAAGTTCATGGAGGTAGGCCTGGCCCACTGGGGCTGTAGTGCCAAGGAAGAAAAGAAGCCATGTTTGATTGGGATTACATTTCACGTAATGCAAAACATGATCATGAATAACAAATCCAAAGAGATTAGAGACATTATTGAGAGTATAGATGGGCCTGTAGCTGCTCACAGCGGCATGATTGCCTCTTTTACTTGTAATATGGGCAAAATGACAGCAAGGGATATCGTCAAGTCCAACAGATTTGAAAGGTTTTAGTCTCTCAATGGCTTTGCAGATATCCACGTCGGAAATAGGGGCAAGGGATACATATTCAAAAGATTGGGATAGAAGGGGAAATTCCATAGAGCAATGATTATTATAAACAGATTGAAAGTGCTTAACGAAAGCATCAGCAAATACATTGGGCTGGACTAAGCGTGTACCATCAACATCTAGCTGAATGGAACCAAGTCTATGTTTTCTGAAATTATCTGTAGATACGTATTTCCAGAAATATTGAGATTGTGTGAGCGAGAGAGAGAGGAGGAATCCTAGCTAAAAAAGATAACATATTATTTATTAAGCGCTCAAACAATCCGGGACAAAATTATTAATTAGCCACAATTAGCCGGAAGAGATTCTCCTCGAATTACGTACACAGCCTGCTGAGTTCTTTGTGCGAGAGACGTACATAAACATGACATGATGTTTATGTAGTCTCCAGTTTCGCTGTACACTACCGGGATGTGCTATGGTAATAACAATAGTTTGTTTGCGTCTGTTTTGATGCTCTAGCGATCTAATTATCCGAGAAGAACAATACAGAGTTCTATGAGAATCCTTTCCGACAAGGAAATGATGACTCACGAGAAGGCAAGAAGAGGAAATGAAGGTATAATTAATTCAGAACGGTATAGGAAACTATTCTGAGAAGTCACAGCCTTCTAAAGGCTAACTGGTTCTTCACCTAATTAAGATTTAAGCCGTACGTGTAGATGAGGTGTTGCTATAATAATCCTTTGCATTCTCACTTCGTCCTGAAGTTACTTCTCTTCATAGACTATGCACCCGTTCTCCTAACCGCTTAAACGTGCAGAACTGAACATATATTATTATTATTATTATTATTATTATTATTTGTTATTAATAAATGTATTTAGAGGCACAACATATTGCTCCTCTGTCCTTGATGCGGTCGGTTTGCGGGTTCCTTCTCGGAACATTC
>NW_019739213.1:337028-370450 GCF_002891405.2 Cryptotermes secundus
GTTAGTATTATTATTATTTGCATGTACATTAAACAACAATAAACTGAAGTATTATTAATATCCTCTCTGAAAATCTATACTTTTCATTTCTTAATTAAATATTTATATATTTCATTTCTCACTTCTTAATAACACTTAGAGTTATGTTAATGAAATTATTATTACTGCTATTATTATTATTTGTTGGTTTGTTTACTTTTCTACATTATTGTGTTTTCCCCAGTGCTTGCCTGAATTTGTCTTTGACTTTATAATGTGTTTGTCTATAATGTAATTACTTTTATCTACACTGTGCTCTGTCTGTAATTGGCCTTGCGGCTGTTGACTCGGCACATAAATACAGTAATAAAGAATTGAATTGAATTATTATTATTATTACTTTAAGGGGTTAAAATACAAGCCGGAAGGTGGCGGGTTCAAGGCCTGATGAGGTCATTGGATTTTTTTCAATTGAGCTAATCCTCCCAACCGCACTATAGCCTTGGGATTGACTCAGCCTCTAACAGAAATAAGTATCAGGAATTGATTAAATAATTTTTCTTGGGGAGTAAAGCGCGGCCAGCATATAAGGCTGACAAACTTACCGCCCTCAACGTCCTTACAACTCTATGGGCTTTCACGGCCTGTTACAGGGAAAGCTTTACTTTACTTAATATTACTATAACTTTTTATTTTGACTGTTGCGAACCTCTTCCATAAATAGACTGAATTTTACCCTATGTAGTTACAAGCTTGAATATACCCCTGTTGTTTGTATTTCTATTACATCTTCTGATCTGATACCAACAAACTGGAATCCATCAATCAGAAGTATGCTGCTTCTGTTTTCACCGTTTCTTTCATTATAACCATTGCAGTTGATGTATGTTTGTGCTTTAGAACAGTTAAAACTGCACGCCTTACGTAAGAAGAGGTATCACCTTAATGCACTGTACCGTATTCAATTACGTTTCGGCTCTAAATTCTTTCCTTCTCTCTCGAAAACTGTAGGTCTACCAGTTCCTGCTCAGTAGATCGCAGTTTCCTGTTCTTCTACCGGAAATGATCTACTTCTATTACATACAGTACAGCTGCTAATGTTGTAGGGATAAGCTTTCATGAAGTACATTTTATAACTACTTAATAATTAAATACTAAAATATTATTTTTAACATTAACGTGTATATAGGTATATTTCTTCTCATGACTCTCTGATACAAGTCGGATGGTCGCGGATTCGATTCCCGATGAGGTCATTGGGTTTTTCAATTGACCTAATCCTTCCAGCCGCATTATGTCCTTGGTTCGACTCAACTTCTAACAGAAATGAGTACCAGGAATTTTCCTGGGGGTAAAAGTCGGCCGGCGGGAAAGGCTGACAACCTTAACGCCGACTGTCCAGAAGATGCGGGTGCCTCGACCTCATGGGGTTGACCTCGACAGAACAATGTTAGATAAAATTGTGTATGAATTTGATATCAGCTATATTCGTCGTTAATTACTAGTCAGTTATATCGCCTTTTTTATAAATGGGTAAAGTAGTAAATGATTATGTGGATAATTATGTGCTCCAAATTACCACGATTACAATCACTAATTAAATAAATGGAAGAATTACCTATACCACCTAATATATTTATGTGCTGTTAAGGGGTCATTCCTTAGCCTAGATGTTTCGAGACACGTTGGCATAGAAACCGAAAGTATGCAGATTACCGGATATTGATATAATTTCGGCAGAACTGATCCAACCCGGAGGTAAAACTTTAAGGTCTGAGAATCACAATTTTCTGCTTTCCATTTTGAAATATGAAGAATTGCTGCAGGAGTGGAAGGGATCCTTTAGTGTGCTTTTTTTTTTGTTATTGCTAGTGAGGAGGGACTAAGTCCCTTGTTCTGGGGCCACTTTTGGCCTATTGTACCAGCCCAAGCTGATAGGTGAGGGTGATTGTGGAGCAATTGGTGGAATGAAGATTGGCATAGGAAACCGAAGTACTCGGAAAAAACATGCCCCAGTGCCACTTTGTCCACCACAAATCCCACTTCAACAGACCCGGGGTTTAATCCGGGCCGCCGCGATGGGAAACCAGCGACTAACTGCTTGAGCTATGGCGTGGTCTTGGTGTACTTAGTTTTAATTAAAATATAAACGTAGTAAATTTATATTCATATTTTGTGTAAGGAAGGAAGATCTTAAAAGAATGAATTGTACAGTGTCTCATGTATTGAGTCCATGGAGTCGGTTCAGATGCGGAAACTTGCTACGGTAGTCTGTAAACTTTACCTGAGATTTGAGGTTTTCATGGCGGCGACTATAAAGAGTATTATCTAATATCTTCTGAAATGTAACGCCGCGTAGCTCGGTAAATTCTGCCGAAGTTTGAGAGGAATTTTTCTTCCTGCCTGTTTCTTGCGGGATGCTTGCTTACAATTTTCTTCGGTTCTGAAGGCGAGATTAGTATATCCCTTAGAAACATTGGTATACTTTTGTCAGATTACACTGTGACATGAAGCCCGAAAGCCAGAATAGTGAAATCAGAATAGACGTTCATTGCTAGGCAACGATTCGGTAAACACATTCCCGCGACAAGGAAGAGAAATTCCTATATTAACGTGATAAATTATCGCAGACTCTGGAAATCAGCTGGAATTGATGGTCTGCCTATTACGTCCGCGAAATTAATGCCCAATATACTGGACTATTCGATGAGGGACAATTAGCGCTTTAAAGCATAACGGGGGTTTTGTGCACTATCTACTTTAACATTTAAAAACTCTGCATTTTACCCACGCGCTATATTTTCGTGTTTCACGTGAATATAATCACACGAACCATTATTATTAGAATAAAAAGCTATTTTTCCCAATGCAGCATCAATCGGGAGGTAATTTTAATGGAAATAGTGCCATTTCTGTGAAGCAGGAACTGAATTTTTGCATGTTATTTAGAGGAGTTTCTAGCTTCATTTTGTTAGAATATTTTTTTACATAATCTCTTGTTCTTTGGGAAACCAGTACGACAGTATGATTACAATTCGATAAGTAGATACTCATAGGAAAGTACAGTCTTCTGTGATGTTACGCCGTAGTCCAGTAGAAGTTTACTGATGTTTCGAAGTATCATACTACTTCCTTCTTCAGAGTCAAAGAGTAATTCAAGGTAGTAGCAAAAAATAGGTGGCAAGCAAAATTCCTCCGAAACCACGGTGAATTCTAAGGACTAAACGGAGTTATTTTGCAGAATACATTAAATCTTCATAGTCACCACTGTGATAACCTTCGACCCAACATTACGTAAAGATTTATGTATTCTTTGATATAATGCCGTGTATCTGGTAAAAATCAACCGACATTTCGGAACAACATACATCTCTATTTTCAGGGTCAGTAAGTAAGCCAAACAGGAAATCAGCAGAGCTGTACTTACTGTCTTTTTTTTTTCCTTGGCACTACAGCCCCAGCGGGCCTAGGCCTACCTCCATGAACTTCTCCGTTCACTTCGGTTTTTCTAGATCTTACACATTCGGTAGGACTCCTTGGGCGGGTGATCAGCTCGTCGCAAGGCCTCTACCTATAGACAAACACAGAAAAACGCACACAAACATCCATGCCCTCAGTGGGATTCGAACCCACGATCCTGGCATCCGAGCGAGCGAAGACAGTGCATGCCTTAGACCGCTCGGCTACCATGACCGGCTGTACTTACTGTCTGCTTCATGCTAATTTGTTCCTTGGCTTACTGTTCGGCCCTGAAGATGGAGTCAATATGTTATGCCGAAATGTCGGTTCACTTTAACTGGATTACAAGGATTGATATCACAGAAGGTAGAAACCTTTATATCCCCTGCTGTTCGAACCTCAACTCTAACATTACATAGCTTTCATTAAAAATAACGCCCTCACTTGAACACGGTTTCACAAACGATGTGTTTACACAAGCATGTAAATGAAGGAAGAGAATTGAAATGATCAGTGTATGAAACGTTTAGGATGCGAGAGAGAAGAGGAGGAGAATAATAAATGTCATTTCGGGGAACGAAAGTGGCAAGCAACCGACTGTGGTCTCTATTTACACTGTAAGAGCCAAGATGCATCTAAATATTAATGAAAGTCAAACTGTTGACAGTAAACAAGGTAGAGACTGCGTGAGCCCGCGCTAGGGTTTCTAGTGCTTTCCATGTTGTTGTAACTCTGATGAACATTTTATATTAGAGAGAACGGAGTGTAACTACGCTTCTAAATTAAAGCCACGTAGCCAGTGTTTGGCAAACAGTGGCTATATTTGTATAAGCGTCTGTTGAATTTCGTTTTTATTGTCGTCTGAAACAGAGAGATATTCTGATGCAATTGTTTTTCAAATTCTGTTTAAAGGAAGTCATGAGGAATTTCCGACATACCAGAATGGATTTGAATATGGATAGGTATATCAGCTTCTGATCTGTGCTGATGTGAATTTATTAGCAAAAACATGAATGTTATATAACAGGAATTTTCAGCCAGTCTTATGAGCGGGTTAACCTCTCAAAGTTCAGAGGTTTGGTGGGGCTGCACCCCTGATTATGAACAGTTTTTCCTCCAGTATGATGCATAAAGAGTAAATTTAAGACAATAAATCAGTTCATGATATTCACACAAGTATATATTTCTTAAACCAACTAAAATAGCGAAAGTTTTCAATTCTGTGACCACTCCCAGATAATTTGGAAGATTCTTACACGCTTGATTAGGCCCGGGAGCAAATAATTGAAGAACCAGAGAAAATAACAAAATTCAGGTAAGACTTAAGCGTGTATATCAACTTAGAAATGGACTCAGAATAGATCATAGGTAGGTAAGCTCCCTCGAGCGCTGGGATCGTGGATTCGAATCCCATAAAAGGCATGGATGCGTGTGCGTTTATTCTGTTTTTGTATTGTTCTGTGTGTAGGTAGCGGCCTTGCGACAGGCTGATACCCCAGCCAAGGAGCCCTACCGACTGTGTAGGATTAAGCAACTGAAAAAAGCGGCCAAGGCCCAACAAAGGACTGAATTGCCATAGATATTTAGGTAAGCTGGTAGGCCCATATGTTCATATGTCATTGCCAGAAACCTCGCCACTTTTCAAATGATATTAGCCGCGTTTATGTTACGATTCTGTCCTGCATTGTACTGCGAGAGATTTATCTGCAGTAATTACTAGAGCAATCTCCTTACTAGGATATAATACAGGGCCTGCACTTTTGTTATAGTATCTTTGTTTTCACCCAATAAATTAATACCATCGGTGAAACCTAGAACGGGTACTATTAAACCAATTCATATACTAATATTCACTTTCATAAATCTATTTATTTTGTTTTTGCTGCTTTTCTTACTTTTCCCCGTGTTGTTTGGACTATATATAAAATAAAACAGGATACAAGTGAATAAAGGGGGGAAAATTACTGAAATAACATAGTGCATGAAATATTAAAATCGACAGTTTTAACAAAATGTTAGCGATATTACCGTTAATACTGTAACATGTACAAAGATGTTTGAAGGATATTTTGCGAGATGTTTTAAAATTGTAGAACCCTGAGGTTTTACAACGACTTTTACAGGGATTCTTGCAAACGTTTCTACATGTTACAATTAACACTGTAACATGTACAAAGAGGGTTGAAGGATATATCACGAGATGTTTTAAAATTGTAGAACCCCCAGGTTTCATAACGGCTGCTACAGGGTTCCATACAGACATTCGTACCTTGCAGAGGAGACTTCAAGGATAAAGTGAGTAAACTGCATATGACAGTGGGAACGGCAATATGGCCTCTGTGCCCTGGGGAGCCGGTTTGCTGTAAGCTATCGGCGAAACAAGACGTAAACTTGGCCTGTCTGGGTTGCCAGTTTTCGTCATAACTTAGATTCTTTATAACCTGAATAGTAGTTTAAAAAGAAACTCTCCAATTTACCACTTGTAATTAAGTAGTTAGTTCGTTAGTTATTGGAGAGGGTGGGTTTCCCCATGCACTTAGACCTGTCTTGGTCCATTGTGCTTCCCTCTATGATATTCTACCAGTCTCTATATCCTACCGGTACTGGTGCTTACCATCAGTCCCGCCCAGCCAGCGAGATCGGCCTCAACTAGCTGAGTGATATCTATAATGCTTGCCCCATCTACCAGAGGTATTAGAGACTACTGTTGGGCGGGAAACGTCCGTAATTTTGCTCAGTGGCCTCCTTTGGAGACATGAGGTTCTTTTACGTGCCGTAAAGCTACGACACGGGACCCACGGCTTAAAGTCCCTCCCGGAGGACTTGTTCCCTGAATTTTTCCTCCCTTAAAAATTCGACGACCTCCGCCGGGTATTTGAACCCGCGTACTACGAATCATGAGGTGGGAACGTTACCTCTAGACTACGGAGGCCGCTTGTAATTAAGTAACTACCTAATTCATTAATTTCAATGGACAGAGACCTTGGCAAGCTGACAGTCACTCAGACAGTCTCTTTCATAAATCCATAAAGTACATTGCGATGTTGACATCAGCTCGCCACTTTACTTTGACCCACTTCAGTGCACTCCAAATCCGTACGTCATATACCTCAATATCCATTTCGACATTATGCTTACATCTGCACTCAACTTTCAGTTTAGAGTTCTGTATTAAATTCTGTTGGGATTTCTGATGTCTCCCTTATGCTCTGAATATCCCACATTTATTATTTTTTTTTATTTTTCTCATGGGGTGAGACTGAGTCCACTTGGTGCTGCGGCCACTGTTTGGCCTATTGTACCAGCTCCAGATGATAGATGATGATGATTGTGCAGCAATCGGTGGAATGCGGTTTAGTAGGGGAAATCGAAGTACTCGGAGAAAACCTGTTCCAGTGTCACTTTGTCCACCACAAATCCAACATGATCTGACCTGGGCTTGAACCCGGACCTCCGCCGTGGGAAGCGGGCGACTAGCCGCCTAAGCTTTGTCACGACCTGCATCCCACCTGAATCTTTGAAAGAAGATATAAGCTTATTTAATTTTAATTTTAATTTTAAATGTATAGACCAAATATCGGTATTAAAAATAATTGTCACACGAGCAGAGTCCGGGATATATCACGCACAATTGAATGCACGGTTCACTGGCTGGTTTGTAAATTAACAGCTCTGGTATTCTCCGATAGATTTCAGACATCATCATCAACGTAACAGTCAAACAAGAAATAGAAATAAATTTTTTAATCCTCCGCACTTACATGCAAAAAGGCCACAAGGTGCTCTCTTACGGCTCTGCTGTACGACTTGAATCTATTAATAGAGAAGTCCAGGGCAGTCAGCTTGCTAATTGACACAGCCGGCAAATTCATACACAGAGATTCCTAGAAAGCTTGCTCACAGAGTTCGCGACTTGTAATTAATTAACGAAGCTAACTCTCAAGAATTTGTGTTAAGTGGTTCCCTTATCACCAAGGCATGGCGCGTGCTTGGGTGTCAGTTGGAACAGACGGCCTCCAGATATGGAGGGTAACTGCGAGTTAGTTAGAGTACGCTTGGGGGTTGGGAGTGGGACTAACAGCATCTCACCTCACGAAACTAGTAAGTTTAGAGCGATAAACTAAGATAGCAGGGTGACATGGGAATGAATCTGAAATGAACAAGCTATCATGGTGCGGACTGGGTTAATCTGGCCCGGAACAGAATACAGTGACGGGTTCTTGCGGCAATGGTAATAAACTTTGTTGTTTCGTAAAGGAAGAGAACTTTTTGGTTGGATAAGCGAGAATCCTCTTATCAATGACACTGCTAGTAAACTAAATGAATTAGGCTTACAGATTTTCCAGATGAAATCTGTAACGAAAGAACACAGAAAATTATCCCATTCTCTGAAATAATATGATTTTAAGCAAATCGGTCACGGTAGCTGAGCGGTCTAACGCATGTACTGTCTTCCCTTGCTCGGAAACCGGGATCGTGTGTTCTAATCCCACTTAGGGCATGGATGTTTGGTATGTGTATGTGTTTGTGTTGTTTTTGTTTAGGTAAACATCTTGCACTAGCTGATCACTCCTATCGTCCTATCGTCTGTAAAACGACCATGAAACTGAAAATAGAGGCAAGGGCCAAAGGGGGCTGTAGCGCCAGTAAAAAGATAAACAAAGCGGAAGTAAACTACAATACATTAACATTTTAATTGTACACATCCTGTTACAACCCAAACTAATTACTGATTTATAGATATATTTCTACGTTTTTTCACGTAAAAGCGAAATATTTCCTGCAGTTCAGTGGAACTAGATCTGTCAAACTGGTGCATCGACACTCCTGAACGGACCTTGGAGTGATCTGCTTTCTAAACTATCCATTTATGTGTGGTTCAAACAGTTCTGTGAAACGGGTTCTCTGGTTAAAGTCGTTCCGATCGACCGTCCGTGAGTGAGTATCCAGTGGAAAGTGTGTGTCGGTCCTTCGCTAAGAGTCCAGAGAATTCAACATGACCTACAGGGCAGGAATGAAATTTACTGTGGAAAACTCTTTCTAAGATTCTGCAGAAACGTCTGTGGATGAAGTGCTGCGCAGATTTCAGTTTATGTGAGCTGTCCAGTCTAATGGTAAGGTGAAGAGATGAACTTGTGAGAGACAGTTAACAAGCAGAGTGCCATCAGCTTAGGTACAAAGTAACCACATAAAACAACACAGAATGTCAGAGATAACGCAAAGATAAATGCATTTTTCACAGCCGAGGTCTATGGGCCTTTTCTCCTTCTCTAAATGAGCAGTTCATAGCGATAGCAATACTGAGAAACTACAAAACTTCCTTCGAAACGTCGGTTCACACAGAACCTACACGGGGCTACATCCCAGAAGACGGCATTCTTAACAGTCACCGCCGTGAAAACCTCACATCTTACAAAATAAGAGAATTCCTGGATATGAGTTTGCCTGAAAAATAGATTAGATATGGTAGATGGACAGAGCGGCCTCAGATGTCACCAAACCAGATACGCTTAATATCTTTCCTTTGGAGGTACATCAAGGATGTGACACCACTGATCGCCACATTAAACCATAAGAGAAATCGAGGTGCTGTTGCATCTGTTAGTATCCAAAAGCTGCGACATCTGTGCATGGAACGGGTATACTGATTTTGTATGTGTACACTTAGAACGGGACATATATCGAAAACCTCTATGCGGTAAATAAAAACTTTGACGGTTATACGTGGTCTGACAATAAAGTTCGCGAACTCATCGCGATGATAGTGGTAGATACCTCATTGCTAAATGTCACCGAGGTCACCTTCAAAGTGCTCCCCTTGGGAAGGTATGCACCGATGCCAGCGTCTAGTCCTCCCTTCAAAACACTTTTGGAACTGGTTTTGTCGAATGGCCTTCAGAGCTGCCGTCATATTACTCCTGATGTCACCAATGCCAGCAAAATGCCTTCCTTTCAAAATCTCCTCAATCTTCTGGGACAGAAAAAGTAATTGGGGGACTAGAATGGGTGAATATGGAGGATGTTCCAGCAGCACAGTTATTTGTTTACTAGCTAGAAACTCCCTCACAGGCAGTGCCATGTGAGCAGGTGCATTGTCTTGATGCGAGATCCAACAGTTGCCTAGTGTCAGAATATTTGGATATTGTATCGTGACTGAATATTTCACAATACATTTACATAATGGTAAATACTACTTTACTCGCCCTGTTTATATACTTATGACCCCAGTCTTGAACATATACGCTATTCGCTGTGAAGATGTATAGAAAGTGTTAAGTAATATAAACGGGGGCACGCGGTAGCGTAGTCGGTTGAGGCAGTGTGCTACAAACCGGAAATTCGCGGGTTCGAGTCTGATGAGATGGATTTTTTCAATTTACCTTATCATTCCAGTCGCATTATGGCCCTGGGGTCGACTCAGCCTCTAACAGAAATGATTACCAGGAATCTTCTTGGGGGTTAAAGGGCGGCCGGCGCGTAAGTCTGACAATCTTACCTCCATCCGTGAGCCGATTATCTAGAAAATGTGGGAACTTCGACGGCTCACAAACCTATGGGCCTTCACGGCCTGTTACACGGATAGCTTTACTTATTTTTATTTTTCTTTTTAAGAAATATAAACTGAAGCTTAAGGTCTCATGACTTCCTCATGAGAGAAACAGCATTTTGGTGTACAGTGGCGAGATACGAGGGGCAATACAGCGTGAACCGACGTTATCATTTGTCTGTAGTTCCTAGAAACACAGATTATATAGGATCATTTGCACCAGTCAGAGGTTAAGCTGAGGATCATTAATCTTCTCCACCCACGTTGCTGGCTGACAGAGGTCAAACATCAATACCGTTGCAAAATTAGACACGTATGATATTCTTCTACAACATTTCTGCCACTGTAAATATTACGTTCACTGACAGTAATGTTTGAACCAACGAACGTATTGGCCGTCAGACAAATTAATGAAAACATATAACCACTTTGTAAGATTTGAGGTTTTAATGGCAGTGATTATGAAGAATGCCGTCTTCTGAGATGTGGCGCTGTGTAGATATTGTGGATGTTTCGGAGGAACGTATCGTCACTTTCTCACGCTGGTTCCTCGCTCACAGATTTTTTTTTATACTCTGAAGATAGGGACGATACGTTCCTCCGAAACATCCACAATATCTACACAGCGCCNATATTCCCTGCTGGATGGCACCTCGACTCGAAGCTTGGACCACGAGGTAGTGTCACAAGATAGACTGCAAAGATTTAACCTGTTTGAAAATGAGGCAAAGCAAGCTACAAATTACGTGTAGTTAAGACTGCTGGCTACTACACTTTGTCCAATCTCTCCGCTGAGCTTCCAGGAAATATCTGAGTAAAGTTCTTTTAAGGATCTTGTAAGATCTCATTTTTGTATGTAATAGCGACATATGCTCAGTCTTGCTATATTAATTCTAAGAATTTTAACACTGTATTTAGTGACAAGACCGGTCACGGTACCCGAGCTGTCTAAGACATGTGCTGTCTTCGCTCGCTTGGAAACCGGGATCGTGGGCTCGAATCCCACTCAGGGTATGGATGTTTAGTGTGTGTATGCGTTTTTTTTGTATTTGTGTACAGGTAGAGGCCTTGCGACGGGCTGATCACCCGCCCAAGGAGTCCTACCGAATGTGTAAGTTCTATAAAAACCGAAGTGAAGGGAGAAGTTCATGGAAGTAGGCCAAGGAGAAAAAAATTAGTGACAAGGCGCCTGTAATATGAAGCTAAAGCAGCAACTAGATGTGTAGTTTTGATGAACTACCCACGCAAAGCGTACCCAAAACTTCAGGACAATTAGAGTTCGTTACTGACCTGAGGTATCAAACTGGCATAAATTCTATTGACTGAAATAATTACTCTTGCGAACCCCAGATTTTAAAGGTAACAAATCCAGCAAAGTTAAGGGAAATCCAGCAATGTCATTTGAAATCGACGGCTTGTAGGAACTGGCGACTCCAAGCGGCGTCACACTAGAAAGAGTTTTATGTTAGTCGTAGTGCAGTACAGACGCAAAGCTGCGTCGTTCTATGATACGCATGTATATACTGCACTTGTAGTTATCAGGTCAGCCTACAAGAACTGATGGCTTAACAAAGCGACAGCCAGTGTAATAAAAACAGTACGTATAACAAAACTGATAGTTAAACGTCTATGTATTACAGTCCGTCAATAATGCAACTATCATTAAAAATTCACCATTTAACACTTAACACAACATTTTTCGGCCATAAATGACCATCTTTAGGTGTGCTAATGCGTCCCAACTGCTACATTGTTTTGATGGGCGCTAAAATTGCACGTTGCAGTACACTTAAAATAACATAAATAATTACTTAAAATCCATTACAATTTTTTCTCTTAAAATCTTTCGTAAAATCCTATTCCACCTCATAAGGGGCCTTCCACTTGTTTGGAGCTATGTGATATTCCAGAAGGTTCGTTTCTGTAGCTGGTTTTTCTGTTTGTTAGCCCGTTGTTTTGCTACGTCTTCTGTCTGTAATATGCCCCTTGCTTGTGCGCACCCTGTAGCAGCATGTGTTGTTGTCTTCACTAGTCTAGCCTAGTTTCAAACAGCACCGGTACAACTAAGAATCAGGCTTATGAATTTACTAATTTTGTACTGTCATTAAATAATGTATTCTTAACTACAGTAGTCCTGTCCTTGTTCTGAGAAACTTAATATTTATTGAAGTACTTCCAAAGTCACATGTCTGTGTATTTAATAAGTACGAGTTCATAAAAAAATATTAAGCTGACATACAGTTCTCTCACTTCGGATAATGGTATCCACATTTTTAAAAAACATTATAAAATGTGGCATATATTTAAGAAGTTTGTGGGCCAGATCACAGCCTGAATGGTAACCTTAGTGCGACAACCTCATAGTTTACTCTAATGTTTTTGTAGTTTTCATGCAGTCACTGTAACTTCATAACTATTACATATCGATTTAAATGAAAGCTCTTCAACTGCTACGGGTTACAGAACATCCATTCACTATTCTGTAGTTGAAACCAGAATTATCTTTACAAGAAAAGAGAATGAGAGTTTCCTCATCCGAAAATAACTCGGCATAGTTAATAGCTTTACGTAACCTCTCTTTCTTCCTTACTCAATGAACTGAGAGCTTAAGGAAAGCAAGTGCACTCTGCTTTCCGAAACTAAATTTATGATGTTTCTGAATTTGTCTGCCTTTGAAATGCGTCGTATCCTGTGCTCTCCTCAGGCCATGCCTTACAGAAAATATGAATGTAAAAAGAAATAAAATTAAAATAAATTTCATATACTTCCCCATATGCAACTTGTTAAATTATGCAGCGTGATCCATTTCAAATTATGCCCAATCAAGGAACAATGTACTTCTCAACGTAATCACGGCCGGAACCGAGGCATTTGTTTTATCGTGGCACAGATTATTGTATGCCTGTGACAAGAAAATCTGCCCCCTGTTAGCTCAGCCACATTTTGACACCTTCCATCAACTCCTCATTATTGTTGAAGCACTGTTATCCCAACCAGTTCTTCAGGAAAATATATAGATGGTAGTCTTGCGGAGCGGGATTGGGGCTGTAAGGAGGCTGCTCAAACAACTCCCAGTTTAAATGCTACAGAGTGCTCGAGTGCGAGCAGCTGTATGGGGAACCACATTGTCATGGAATAACACTACGATTACGCTGTAGATCAGCATTCCACGCCTTTTGTTCTGAATTATTTTACACAGTTTTTATTGTTTCGCACGCAACATACTTCTGAAATTATTGAGGTCAATTGTTTCGTGAATTCCAACAGTGGCACTCATTTTCTGTCCTAGAAAGTAGTTGCCATTAGCTTTCTGGCATGCAGACGTTTGTTTAGCCCTCGATCTATGTTTCTCCCTTAATGTTAGAGACAAAGTTTCACACACATACAGAACCACAGGCAAAATTATAGTTTTGTATATTCCGATTTTTATGTTTTTAGGCAGCAGACGAGAAGACAAAAGGCTCTGGACAGAATGATAGCAAGTATTACCCGAGTTCTAACTGCTCTTAATTTCCTCCTGAATCAGGTTTTGATCTGTTATAATTGTTCCCAAATATCTTAGAGTTAAGAGGGATAAAGTGACAGGATGTTGGAAAAAACTGCATAATGAGGAGCTTCATAACTTGTATTCTTCTCGAAGTACAGTTAGAAGGAGGATGAGATGGGCAGGACATGTATCACGAATTGGGCGATGAGGAATGCGTAGAGGATATTGGTGGGGAAGACAGAAGGAAAGAGACCACTAGGAAGACCAAGACGTAGGTGGATGGACAATATTAAAATGGATTTTAGAGAGATAGGGCGGGATGGATTGGATTGATCTGGTTCAGGATAGGGACTAGTGGAAGGAACTTGTGAACATAGTAATTAACCTTCGGGTTCCATAAAATTCCGGGAAGTTCTTGAGTAGCTGCAAAAGTGGCGACTTCTCAAGAAGGGCTCAGCTCTGTGAGTGAATGAATGTGACGTTTGTTCAATCTGTGTCGGCTTATTTGGCGAATGTTTGTGCATCCACTGCTTTGACTGCTTATTGGTTTCAAAATTCACAGATAAAACTCAGGCCTCATCACCTGTTATTCCTACGACGTGATTGAGAAATTCGTCGCCATCTTTGTGGTGTCTCTCTAAAAAGGTCAAAGTCGAAGCAATTCTCTGGTGAAATTGTGAAGCGCCGTCTTTCACTTTGAACAAGATCATAACGTACTACAGCTGACTCCCCTCTTCACTCTTCATCGTGAATATTTATTCACCAGTCTTTGAACATTCTACACTATTGATTTACAGTTCTTTCACTCAGTATAGTTTGGCCATAGAGCGCACATAATTCAAAACGGATTTCCATTACACTTATGATTTAGCGTGAAGATAGCAGATAACAAATATGAATTTCGCAGCTGGCGGGATTATCAATCGTAATACAAAACGTAACTCACTCTTTAGAGACAGGAACAAACACCAAGTCACTAGTTATGTGATGGTTTAGAAGGCAGTGAGTCATGTGACATTTATCTCGTATGCTCGAGCTCTCTCCCCGCTCCTGCATTAATTATCTAAAATAAACGTTGGTTACTTTCCAAATGCCCCTCTTACGTATTTAGAACACGAATATTTCCGGCACGATTTTCAATACTCATTTATATTTGTGTTCAGGGGGATATAAAATACAATTTAATATATCATATATAGTTTAATTTGATTGTATATGTCACGAGAGTATGTGAAACTAATTTTCTTTATCACATCCTACCTGCTAATTTTGTTTTTATTTTACACGCACTAGCGTTTGTCTCTTAATACTTCTAATTTTGATATCTGTATTTTGATAGGGTACACATCAGTCGTTTCTTGACGTAAGCTTCAAAAATAGAGCTTGGATCACGAATAATTGGTTACTTTGTCTACATATTATTATCTGTCAGGAGCACAGTCTTAACGTCAGTGAGTGTTCATGAGAGACATGTTGCTGGTATGGGGCTCAGGCTGGACGAGTATTGGATCCAGCATGCTAACATCATTAGTATGTAATGCGTGATACTGTGGGTTGTGACACCGTGTACCAACGTAGTTAGTGACCGACGTTTCGGAAGAATATCTTGCATTTTTCTTCAGAGCAGAAGTCTTTTGCACTCATGTAGGTAATTACCGAAGTTTTGGTGGAATGTGCTGCCTCTATCTTCAGAGGATTAACCTCGTGTAGTCGCGTGTGTAATTACAAATGTTTAGGAGAAACCCATTGCCTGCATGTTCACGGAATATGTTCATGGAGTCATGTGGGTGGTTACCAACTTGCTGGAAGGAACAGCTGATTCTATATTCAGGGCAGAAGTCTTGGATAATCACATAGGTTTTTCCACTTTCCGGGGGAACTTTCTGCCACCTCTCTCAGAATAGAAATTTGGTATAGTCCTGTAGGTAAATGTCAGATTTTCGAAGGAACATGCTCGGATCGCCTTTCTGGTGGCAAAATCCTTCCACGAAAACAGCGCAGTGGTTCCTACGAAACTTTATTACCCATCTTCATGACTACATGGTGTCAGAAACTATAAAATCACAATGCGAACTTGGTCACCATAAAAAATCTCAAATTTCATAACACTGTTGTCAACAATGTTGCGTTTTTTTTCTGAAATTATATTCGAAACTATTCTCGTGTTAGGGCTTAGCCTGAAGGTCGAAATATACACTGTACCACTTCTGGCTTTTGACAAGTTTGCCAGCATGCATCAATTATTTATCGGCTTGAGTACCGGGGCTCACCAACCAGAGAAGCATCGATTACACTAGAAGACAAAAATAGACTTATTTCTTGTCATATATTCTAAAATTGTTGGATCTCGTTTGTTATTTACAGCTGAATTAGAAAATACTTTCAAAATATCTCTACCGGTCACCAATTTTAAATTAATCAAATATGAAATTTAGACTGATCTAATGACATAATATCAAAGTGAAAATTCAGTACTTAACTCACCTAAAACGTAGATCTAGATGATTTATGCTTGTATTTCGCCTCTGGAGCAGCCCTTAACAATGTCCACAATAGTCGAGCATCCAGTATTCTGTGGCTCCACTTGCCTCAGTCTCTCTTCTCTATCTTAGATATTTCTTGATAAAAGCATTCGCCATTCTCTGCACTAACAGAACCAAAGTTTTTCGACAGGAAGTTGAGATATGAGTCCAAACAATTAATTTCTAACTGCATGTCCAATCCCACGAACTTGTAGACATTATCTTCAACAAGCGGCTCCTAATTTTCTGATTTGCATTTTCGAAGATATTTTTAGTCATTGTTTTGGGTTCTCTCCAAGCTGTTCCTTCAGCTTTAATTAATTTTTATCTGGCTTAACCAGAACGTGACTTTTTACTTTCTTTTGTTCTCGAATCAATGCTTGTCGGAGTGGCCACTGTGTATATGAATGATGACTTTCCCGTGCTCGGCTGTCCCACTCACAGAACAAGCAATAGAATTTCATATAGCCCAGTTGTGTACCATTCAGTGTTGCCATCACTTACAAATCTCCACAGATATGCCATGAATGTTTATCATGCACGATACATTTCATATGCAGGTGTATACTGTCATATCATTGCTTCATATTGTCGTGGGGGTTGAGCGCGGTGCGACGTAACGCGTAAACAAACAATTGATGACAAGAGCATCACTGGCTACGAACAGCAGGACAGTAATTGCTCTAAATATCGATAATCGTTATAATTTGAATGACATGTGCTGTTGAAACTGAAGCGTATTTATTTTCATTATGGAGCACCGCGGCTCTGAAGCTTCTCTCTGAGGAACCAATAAATAGGCTCCATTCTTTCGTATCATACTTTTTGCCAGGGGCTTCCATGGCAGAGTCGACAATATTACCACACACTAAATTGCTTTCCAAGAAGAAGAAAATATAAATTTCTTTTGACGCTTGCGGAACGAAAATTTCTTGATGCTCTCTTCTATAAGACTCTAACCCTTGAACGCAGAAGCCAAGATTTAGATCATTTTCTTGTCAAATTCAGACGTCTGCTTGCGATATTGGAGGCCCAGTCGATGGACGGGTTGGTTCACGTTACAGAAATTAAAAAAATATTAATATACGTACCTCACAGAGAAATCAAGTTTATAATTGACGAATGAACTTCAGCATATAAGCTGTGTGGCAAAGTATGTGAAAGTAATGTAAAGTCTTCCCTGTGCTTAACTAATTAAGCACTTCGCAATGAAGGAGTATGGGGGAGGGGATGTATACATCCACATTTTCTTGACCTCGGCACTGGTTGGAGGTGAGTGGTCAGCTTCAGGCATATGCCGCTTTACCCTGGGAAAGAGCCCCCATTATCCATTGGATAGGAGGTTGGGTTGACCCCAGAGCCGGTCTGGGTGACGAGGAGAAGAGAAAATTCTTGACCCTACCGGCACTCGAACACCGACCCCTCTGTCGTTCATTCAGGAGCCAGTCGCTATACCGACTACGCTATCCCGGCATATGTCCTAATTATGAAAATTCAATTAGTGACGAGCAAAACATTACAGACTAAGAAAGGAACACTACTTCACATGTTAGGCTGTGTACACATTAGCGAGCCGAGCTTCGAACCGAGCCCAGTCGCGAGCATTAAACACGTCTATAGTTGGTGAATATAACTGCAATGATCTACCGAGCAACAATCGATTCCGTCTCCAAGGTAACGTAATCAAGGTGAATTGTATACAAGGAAGTATATGCAACATAATTGCATCAATTTCTATGCAGGACTTCCAGTTGGTTTCTTGCCCTCAAACAAATAAACTCCGTGGTTTTAGTCCGCGTAAGCGAACTATACCGACAGAGCGACCGCCGCTTGTCGGTGAAGTTAGTGTCAACTTCAGCGGATAGAGAGTGTCGCGTAGTCAGCGCAAAGGATTCCCACGGCCGTTAATTTCGGTTTTCTAGACCGCAGCCGCTATGTCCTTGAAATAGCTCCACAATTATTCTCACGAGGCCGAGCGCACCCCGTTCCAGAACCGCTACTTCTCAGAAAATCTGGTAAGGCCGAGAATCAAACCCGTAACTCTGGATCAGCAGTCAGGAACTCTGACCACTAGACAACAGAGGCGGTCTCTCTTGCCCTCAGTTTTTACAAATTGACTTTTGTGAATTTCTTATTTCTCTTTTTCGTTCTACATGTCTCGTCCATCTTATTCTCCTTGATTCGATCGCCAAATAATATTTACAAAAGAGTAAGAATTAGAGAGCTCCTCTTTCATAGGTAAAAAAATTTTCATCAGAGTTATGGCCACAAATATTCCTAGGCTAGAGAAGCACATTTGACACCCCTGTGAAACACTAGGCAAGAGTAATGTATCTTTTACTGTCCTTCAGTAAACCGCAGTAATTATTTAATATATGGAGTGATTCAGAAATAAATTCGAAGTATTAAAGCCCCCTTCAGCTGCAGTATCTGCTACAGCATTCATCCGTGCTTTGCTTCCATTCCGTTTTTAATATTCAACATTTATGTGAAAGAGATCGCTTTAAAAATTCCGGTGAATGATATCTTGTTACTTGTTACGGCATGAGATTTTCTTTAAGTCTTTATCTGTACTGAATATTCCAGTAGTACTGATAGAGTGTGAAATTCAGTCGCTCTTTGCCGCTGGGCCTGTGGTAATGATGTCCATGTACCAGCGTCAGTAGTCTTGTCATCTGTCACAGGAAACAAGTATCCATCACAATATATATTTAATGAAATACACGTATTTCATTAAGAGGAAATGATCCCAGCACGTGTTACTCACTTCATTTGTTTTCAGAGGCGAGGTGTGTCCAGCACAAGGTCCTGCGACATCGGTTGTTCTGTCCGGCTTCGATTTCCGTTGGAGAATAATAAACTGTCAAAGTATTTTCAGTACCAAGCACAGCAGAGTTCCAAACACTACGAATATTATTAATCCTTTGAAGCATGGCGATTACTGTGTGTGCGACATGCATTAATACGGAACATGTTTAGAATTTACCCACGCGGTTTATTATGTTCTCTTACGATTTTCGGAATCCGAAGTGATTAATTCACTAGACATCATTAATAGGTTGGTATTTGTAATGGAGACGCAGTTTGCTTTCTCTGCTATAGAAACAGAATTTTTAAATACTATTTAAATTTAATTTTGCCTGTGGTTCTAAATGAGTGTGAAACTTGTTCTCTAACATTAAGGGAGGAACACAGACTAAGGGTGTTTCAGAACGGGGAGCTGATGAAAGTATTTGGACCGAAGAGAGATGAAGTGACGGGAGGGGAGAGAGAACTGCATAATGAGGAGCTTCATAACTTGTGCTCTCCGCAAAGTAAAATTAGAATGATCAAGTCAAGGGGGGGTGAGATGGACAGGGCATGTAGCTATAAAACGGTTTGCGCGCCGCATTCGAGAAGTCCCGCTTTTAACACTCGACCCGAAGTCTAGCTATGCTGCACTTCTTCGACATTTTCTTCAGTCCCTCAAAGAAAATTTTAGATAAGAGGCTGACCTAAAATCATTTCACACGTGCTTTCTCCTCAGCCGTTCCCAAGTATTATTACTTGACTATCACACCAATTTGTTGCAACACTGTCTGAAACAATGGCAGCGTCGTTAAATAAGTCGGAAGTAAACAGATACAAGTTATTTGCTTAGGAATAAGCTGTGTTAACATAACACGTGTTTCTTTCTTTAGTCTGAAACAAGTCACAGTGAAGATGTGGATACAAACGTGAGTTACTCACACAAAGACGTGCTCAGACAGCAGCGATTCAAAAATATTACTGCAATTAGGTTTCATATCGCATATAAGATATTGGAGGAAAACCAGAAGGAAAAAGACTACTGGGAAGACCAAAGAGTAAGTGGATGAACAATATTAAAATAGATCTCACGAGAGATAGGATGGGATGGTGTGGATTTGATTGATCTGGCTCAGGAGAGGGACCAGTGGAGGACTCTTTTGAACATGGTAATGAACCTTTAGGTTCCATAAAATGCTGGGACATTCTTGAGTAGCTGCAGAATTGGCGGCTCCTCAAGAAGGGCTCGGCTCCATGAGTAAGGAAGTAAAGTTTCACATCATCATATTTCAGGTTTAGCGTGTCACGTCTGCCGTTACTGCTTTTACTAACATACTATTGAATGCTTGCTAAGATCGCAACATACATCCATCTGTATGTATGAACTAACGCGAAAAAAGATTAAAAAAGTTTCATTAGATTTGATTTTGCACGAAAAATTTCCGAGCCACTTCAATCTATATTCATGCAGAACAATTTTAACTACCGCTCTATATGGAGACCAGCAGGAGTTTCTATGCCCTCTTCGATAATAACTCGCAAAATATTTATCGGAGTGAAAAAAAAAGCTTTGATCACACGTTGTGCAGAAAATGAAACATGTTTTACGCCCAATATATTTTTCCACGTGTCTTGTTACTTTTCGGCATAATTGAAAAAAGTAAAAGAAGACACCAGAATTGTTATGCTATGCATACACTGGTGAATTTGTGTTCAGCATTTAGCAGTAAACTTTAGAATACAGGCGAAAATTACCGAAGTATCCGTTTATATTTCACTCGATTTCAGCCCTTTTGATCCTACCTTCCGTATTTTGAAAAGTAGAAAGGCGTTTATTTAATCATCTTGCCGTCTCTCTGTGCATTCTGTGTGTCCAGTTATCTGTGTATCCCCTTAATCCTCTTTTGGTTATGAGGCTTATGTGATCACCTTTCTGTCGGTTTTCCACTTCAATCTAATTTTCCGTTTCTAATGCGGCCCGTGTCATATCAACGGAGAGTAGCCGATTAGATCTTCCAAGAATATCTTTTTGTTCTTTTGGTCTTTCTACTTATACTTATGTTAGTAAATTTACTTCTAATTATGGCTTAAAAGATTTTCGTATGAACATAGCTTTCAAACATCCTGCTTCTTTCACATAATCAGCAGGCTACAGTTCTCATATTTCTTTTAAGACAGAAATACGTAGGTATGTTGGGGTTCTTCATTTTTATTTTTCATGGCTTGAAAAACGTGCTAATTCTAAATTTAATGTAGTAAACCTTTCAAAATTTGACGTATTATTTGTTTTGTTTATAAGAAGCTTAAGATGACTTATTTTTTCCCCTTTTTTCTTTTCCATATTTCTCTTCCTATTATTAGAAATGAGAAATAATTAACACTGAACAAAAGATATATTCGGGATTCGAACTCATGGTATTTTTCCGAGATTTTACATTTATTCTGGAAATAATTAAAGACCACTTACATATATATTGAGATCATCTTTCAGTTCAACGATAAAAGCATAGTATGTTCCATCCTCATTAAAATGTCCTTGTATTAGTCCTTCTTTCAACGGGTGTGTCGGAGTATGCAGAGATTCCAGTTTCTTTGTAAGTCAAAGATCTTTTGCTTATATATGACATGTAATATCGCTGGTTTCTGTCCGGAGAATAGCGGCATTAACTCTAACGTCTAAACACAAATTAAGGCAACCAACCAGAGAGAGAAAACGAGCCATTTTGTCTACAAATATCCTCAGCGAGTGCCTCTGCCGTGACCTAAAGTGTCCCGTTGGAGGCGGAGCAATTTCATCCTTTGCTTTCCATTTTCTTTTAACTGGTCCGTTTCGCGAATTAGACTGGTGAAGAACGAGAGAAATGTAGGGAAGTCCTGTTAAATTATGTAGTGTGGCATCCAGAAAATCTCAAATCATGATACAACTTGTTTAAATTAGAACTTCCGTATGAAAAAGAAACCTGTATCAACACTATCTAATAGTGACATTCCGTACCTGGGTTCTGGATATTAAGCCTAGGTTTTGTAAAGGAGGACACTACGGAAAAGAAGAAATTACATAGTTTTAATTTTGCCAGACTGGGTTGAGATCCCAGCTAAATTTAAAATTGATATTCGTGTTGCAACAGAATTTATTTTATGTAAACTTAAACTGTATTATATATTTCTTTCATAAAAATACATTAAATGTAGCAATAAGTACACAGACGTATTCTATTTACAATACAGGGCGATTGAAAACAGAACATCGAGGAAGTTATCGGGAGCCAAGGGGAAGGAGGCTTAGGGTAACTTAATGTATAGCCTCATAATTTCTGCTCTTTGCCAAGGATTATTAGAACTATCGGATCGAGGAAATGAGTTATAAAGAACATATAGCACGCATGGGAGATATGAGAAATGCACACAGATTTGTGAACTTGAAATCTTAGGAGAAGATACCACTTGGAGAACTTAGGAGGAGGTGAGATTATAATATTAAAATGGATCTTAAAATATTGCTTGCAAGTCTAGGTATTGAATTAATTCTAGTTAAAAGAGCGATCCTTTTGACCACGGTAATGCACTTTCGTTTTCATAAAACGCGGGCAGTATCTCCGGTTGCTGTGCTCTGTTCCATGATGCTAGTTTCACAGCTCATGCTTAGTAGAACAATGTCCTTTTGGCGATGTGAATAACTGAAGTACGAAGCGAATAGGTAAGAGTATGTGAAAGGCCGCGCCATAGCTCAAGCGGTTAGTCGCTGGCTTCCCACCGCGGCGGCCAGGGTTCGATCCCGGGGTTTCTTCAAGTGGGATTTGTGGTGGACAAAGTGGCGGTGGTGAGGGTTTTCTACGAGTATTTCGGTTTCCACTGCCAATTTTTATTCCACCAAATTCTCCATCATCATAATCACCCGGGGCAGGCTACAATAGGCCAATCCGTGGCCGCAGTGCCGAGTGGACCCAGTCGGACTCCACTCCCCACTAAGCGAATTAAAGAAAAGAGTATGTGAAGACATCTACATAATTTATAGTTTTAAAATTAAGTTCTCAGAATTATATATTAAAGAGTCTTAAGACGGGAGGGATATGCAACATTCATGTGAGAAACTGGAAATGCCTCCAAAAATTTTGATAAATAAAGTAAGAAACGAATGAATAAAATTACAGAACAATATCCATGGAATCTACTTTCAGACTTACGGAGGAGGGTGTTGGGGTAAATTACATTGACGGGAGGAATCTGAAACAAATACAAAATTCTGGTCTTGAAATCGAAGGAGGTGAATGAGCTTGAGATCTCATTATTTAATTGTCGAAGGTCGTAATGAGCAAGTGTTGTACAAATTTATTCAAAACAGCTATTCATTTTTTAAATATTAATTTCCGTAATAGGCCTAAAACAATTTATCTGGTTAGTATAGAACAGTAGCTCTTAATTATACTTTGTAATCTACGTCTTCACTAAATGTGTATTAAACTATAGAGTTTCGTTTCTTATTAACAGCAGCATTCAGAAAAGAATCCTACAGTTTACAATTACATTTCTGGATAACATGCCAAAAACCTGCACTTAAAGGCTTTAGTGTTGCTGAACCTCAGTCTCCAAGAAAGTGCTATATAAATGTTAGGAGATTAGAATAACGGTTGTGGAGTGATCCCAAAATACGAAGGAATTCATGCTGAGGTTTACACAGATAATATTTATGATGTTGCTGGGAAGAAACACAATTTCACTGCAAGAAATTAAACATTTGACGTCGGTAAATGTTAATATTACTTCTTCCCGGATGTGGCGCCTTATATCTTGTACATATGTTCTCAAATTTCGGAGGAAGTCCTACTTCTATCTTCAGTGTACATCTAAAACACTGATACATATCGTCACGTGTAGGAGTGACTTGTAAGAAGGGTTTTGGATTGCACGATTGGATTTACTATACCTTATATATCCACAATTCGAGACTACAGGTAACACACCGCTGTCGATATTCTGCACATTTTGCAGTTCACCTTTACACACACACTAGGATTCTCAGTCATCACTAGTCGTATCCTGTCAACGGATTTCTCACAGTCTCACTGTAACTTCAAATCACACACGAAGCCTTCTTTTCACAGCCTAATTCCTTTCTTGCCAGTATTTTGTGGCTCCCAATGCCGAACATTCAACTCAGTTCAATTCCTCTGCTTCTTAGCTCATAGGCCGGCAGGCTGACGTCTCGAATCTTGACCCTTCCCTTCACTCTATTACTGTTCTCTACTCTCCTGTACTGCCAAACACTTACTTATAAGCACTTTGCAGGGGCGCCACGGAAAATATATCCTCTATTGTTAAGGAGGCGTGTTTACTGGTCCCTTACCTAGCAATGGGTATACACTTCACAATATCTATCAGACTACATGATGTCACAACCCAGAATGCAGCGGTCTTAACACTTAACATCGAAATCATATCTACAAACCCAGTTCCTACGGAACAGGAAACACATTGCCGGGACATTACAGAGACCATTTGGTTAAAGATGTTTATTGGATACTTGCTGCTTATTCCTAGAGTCGTACGAAAGTCTCTTTGCACAATGCAGAAACCTTTAATGTTAAATCAGGTTGTACTCATATATGTAGCAACTACGTAAATACACATTTACGTGAGTCTTCCATTTCCTTACAGATTAAAGAAATTTATTTTAATAGTTTAATTTCTTCGAACATTGATAATATGTCCTAAAATCATTCACAAATATTTAATTATTTTATCATTCTTATTTATTTTCAACATGTTCTTAGACATTTGGGAACCTTCCACAAGAATGGGGACTTGTTTATTGTCAGCTAATCAAGGTGACGCAATTAATGAAAGAACGCAGATGATACATCGCCGAAATCCTACTCATACAATTATAATTACAGGGAGGTTATATCGATATTTGTTTTGTCAAGTTGGCAACGTGTTATCGACCTTGTCACCAGGTGTCAGCTTTAATAAAGCCACGGTGTTGCCAGGTATTGATTTGTTCATCAACCCCGTGTTGTTTCTCTAAATAAGCTTCTAGGAAATGTAATCTTTGCCCGTAGGCTGCTTTCCTCCGCGCTTTCTGCATACAATAATCCACAAATATACGAGATGGGTTGGAATAGAGTTTGCAAGGAGTTGCCACCGCCTCGTGCAAATGGAAAGGGATTTGCAGCTCCCAGGGGAACATGGATGCACGGCAGTCAGAAATAATAATGATGTCACCTTTCTGTAAGGAAAAGTTCAAGTTACATAAACCCAGGCATGCATAAAGCAGCATCTTATGTGGGTCACCGGTCCATTTACTAAGAATATTCGCTCTAAGACAGAGGTTTTGTGTTTTACTACAAAATTGACAAATTTCTGGAAGCAGAAACCCAAGTTTCAACAGACTCGATACAGAACACGTCATTGCACAAGATTCTGAACCTGTCCCTTCCATTTGCAATCGCTACATCACATTTTCAAAAGATTCATCCTATTGTTATATTCCTACTCTATTAGGGCCGCCGCACACCAACTGCGTCAAGACAAGCATCAAGACATGAGACAAAAGATGGAGTTTTGCTTCATTCGTGATTCGTCAGCATGAAGCTGACGTCAGCATCATGACTCAGA
Source organism: Cryptotermes secundus (assembly GCF_002891405.2). Classification (NCBI taxonomy): domain Eukaryota; kingdom Metazoa; phylum Arthropoda; class Insecta; order Blattodea; family Kalotermitidae; genus Cryptotermes; species Cryptotermes secundus. Next base: position 362,425 of record NW_019739213.1, read on the forward strand.
CCGGTGTGCGGCGGCTTTCATAATCTCATGCGTTTCAACTGTGCTCCTTTCTTTGCGTATAATGTCGCAGATATCGTGTCTTGAATGTTACATGTCTTGACGCATGCCGGTGTGCGACATACCTAATTTTTCTTAAACGTGGACGGTCTCTTAGAGATTTTGCCTTCGAAATGCTGTACAAAAATTTGCATTCAGCATCCATGCTGCATGCTCAGCTCACCGTAGCCACGATTGTTCTAATACTACTTGCTCTCCTGTATAATATGAAGTCCCTCATTATGTGAGCCTGATATTTTAATTATCTCCTTTCATATTTCTTACATCTAAATATGTTTCTGAGTTCTTTGTTTATAAAGGCTTCTGATTTATAACCTTTGTTTAAAGAGAAATTCAACGTTAAAGAGTCAAACAAACTCCGTGATAACTTGTTTTGTGTCTCCTACCTTCAGTGTTTTAGAACAGAGGGAAGACGGTAAATATGCGAACAAATATTTAAGAAGAACTCTATTTGCTGAGATATAAAGTGGTATTGACCGATAGAAACCAATATATCTTTTGGAGAGAGGAAAACGTTGCCTTGTTATGGGGATCGAAGGGCAAGCCAAGCAACAAGTCAGCGTGAAGCAGCTTTCTGCCTGTCGGAATCCATTCTGATGTCTGGCATGGTAATTGCCTTTTTCAGTTCGACGAACATTACCAGCACCGCATCACTTGTATTTAATCTTTCTAATATTCTATATTTTTTATTCAACTTCGTCCATAATTACATCATTCCGGACTTGATCTTCAAGTATTTTCCTGACTCATCTCTTCCTAATACTAATAATTTCCTGTGTATATCTGTTTATACTCTCACGTAGTATGTGTGAATATAGATGGATGGATTTAGTGGTCACTTACAGGTCGTAACTACGAATAACTCTGTCAGTATCGCTATTTCTACACTATGTAGTTCACTAGAATACACAGTCTAGTGTTCTGAATCTGTTACTAGACGTTTCCTGGTAACGGTTCCAACAATGATTATCTCTTAGCCTCCGGCCCAAGTCCTCCTTTCACACACTCCCGTACAGAACTACGCTCTAAACTTGTCTTTTGCTTATAATATCTCGGCACGGACCACATAGAACACATAGCTCTTTCATCGTTATGTTCTTGTCTGTTACTGCGGGAACATGTTAACCGAGACCTTTCGCAGAAAAGACTCTGGTACATCCGTCCATCTCGCGATCCTTGCATAGCAACAGCTCCTAAGTGCTACAATAACTTCCATGACTGCTGAATGTGTTACAGGTTCTATAATAGAATAGTACACTTATTTTTGTAATTATTACCATATTTTGATACAAATGAACGAATTTATTGTTCTAATAGCAGCCAATCCCTTCTTTGTTTTGTTAATTAAATCGTGGTTGCTTGTACGAATGATATTGAAGACATAAACTAAATACTTAAAACTGAACATCCCTTTTCTATCCTTCAGTTTCCAGATACCCTGTTTATGAAGCACCTGCTGCAATATTGTGTGTAGTTCAGGTCTTCTTCCACCCTTACTTAGTGCACCCCACCCAAAATATTTCGGGTCATATAGCGTCATTACTCCCATCTTGGTCTGTAATCATATTAGTACCATATATGAAAATCCCTGACTTCATACACACAAAATAATGGTGGGAAAGACACCATTGTTACGTAGTTCAGCGGTTTAGAGAACAGTGTGTACTGTAAGCACCATCTGCTTTAAAGTTTTACCCACATAATGATTTTTCCTAAATAGCATTAACCAACTTGTTTTTGTAATGGAGATATACAGACTTTTCTGTGAGGTAGGAAATGAGCTTCTAAATATTATTCAGATCAAATTTTAAGCTTCAAAAAAATTAATAATAAATATTGCCACGTTTATCAGTGACTAAAGATGGGTTCGGATTGAAAAGTAAGTAAAAGTAAAGGTAGCGCTGAAACAGGCCGTGAAGGCCCATAGGGTTATGAGAAGTTGAGGCTCTCACATTTTCTAGAAAAACGGTTCACAGATGGAGCAGCGAGGTTGTCAGCCTTACGCGCCGGCCGCCCTCTACCCCCAGGAAGATTCCTGATGGGTTTATGCCGATACATGTCAAAATAACTGCAGGAAGCAGTAACATGTCATATGTCTACAGATTAATAACAAAATATCATATTGTTTATGATAGACACACTTTTGTTATCGAAACGACAAACGTGTGACTGTGAGAAACGTGGCGTTGGTGTCAGACTGCTCTATTCACAGGTAGTGGAAGAATATTTTCCGTTCCCTCCGAGCTTTATTCTCGGGCCTCTGTGTTCCATTCAATCTCACCGTGAACCCTTAAGCTGTTAAGTATTTAATCTCCATGCAGAATTAACACATGGTGGGGCCCCAAGAAAGGGGTGATAAGAATGTCATTGATCGTGACCTGCGACACCAGAGTTCTCTCGGCTGTAAACTATGAGAGCCTTTGAAATATATCGGTATAGTAGCGGGGATCGATCACGAAGGAACGTCAGTAAATCGCGTAATGCCTCTAACGTCTTAATATGAAGACAGAAATTTGTAGGGAAGTGAGCGCACCCTCCCCCGTTCTTCCCTTAACTTATTATGATAGACGTTCTATACCTACATCGTGTGATTTTGAGGTCATCTAAGATCATTGTCACGTGTCTCAGTGACTAAGACGCGGGTTTGGATTGGTGAATCAGTTTATTGGTTCTTCACAAGTCGTAAATACAATGACTTTTTACACTCTCAAGATTACTGTAGCTATAGCACATAAAGTCTTGAACGTCTGTTGGCAGCCGAATCTCTTCAACTCCTTTCCTTGGACTGACGGTCATTCAGTTAGTAAGTCTTGGTGTCGAGCTCCATCTGGGGCTCGTGATCAGATATTTATTACTGTTTTACAGTTACAGTCTTGTTTTTGTGGGGAGCTTGACAACTCACCTCCAGACAGTGACGAGGTCAAGAAAATATGGATCTATACATCCACTTCCCCATACGTCTTCATTGCGTAGTGCTTAATTTGTTAAGTACAGGGACATTTTTATCTTTATATCTTTCTACAAGGCACAAATATCCATGGGATTCACTTTATCTTTACACTTGCTCTGAAGAGGGCTTCTGCCCATAAATCTCCTGTTCTCAGTGGTCCTTAAATGGATATTTCATACGGCCCGACTGTAGCTGTAGCTTCTCTCTCGCTCTCCCACGGTTTATAGGCCACCACTCCCACATATATTTTGTTGAGATGTGTCACCGTTTTCATAGACATGGTTACGTCCGACTGCACTCAATTTCAACCTGAAGATGGAGGCAGAAAATTTATCCTACTATTTTTTGTCCACCTATAAGGATTCACGTTCTCACAACCCAGAAGAATTTGATCTGACTTTGTAGGTAGAATTTAGAAGTCATAAAGTGATGCAAAGGCCTAATCCACAATCCACGTTGAACATTCATGTCCGACTGCACTCAATTTCAACCTGAAGATGGAGGCAGAAAATTTATCCTACTATTTCTTGTCCACCTATAAGGATTCACGTTCTCACAACCCAGAAGAATTTGATCTGACTTTGTAGGTAGAATTTAGAAGTCATACAGTGATGCAAAGGCCTAATCCACAATCCACGTTGAAGATTCAATGACTTATTTGGAGATCATCTGACCTGTAGAGTGTAGGTCTCATGAACTTCATGACTTACTCTCACTTTTAGTATCAGTTGATACATTGATTATGTACGTGTTCTTACATTAGATTTCATATAGCCACTACCAATTCCCTAAATAAGTAATTAGCCAGAAATTGATACTAAGGTAATTGTTTGACACATTCTATGGAACTTTCGGCCATTATGGTTCGGCATGGCGTTCTTCAAACACCATTACCATATGATAGAAACGTAACAAAGCTGAAGTTGGCTTTTTAATCTTGAGAGCATTCAGGCGTGGAGTCCGAACTAGGGACCGATGCTATTGGCCTGGCCTAACGCACACTAACATCTGAGCGAACTTCACAGTTAAGACAGTAATATTGCTGCTTCATATTCGGGTTGAAATCCAGGTCGGGTACCAGCCATTTTGACAGAGGTTTTTCGTGGTTTTATTTTTTACTCCAGGGAAATGTCTCAAGTCAGGCCACGACTATTCCATTTCCACTTCGCTGTTGCCGAATCACTTTACCATGCGACTGTATACAATAGGAGATTCTGACAGCGTCGTTAAGTTAAAAATAAATAAACAAAAATGCAGAGTCGGTGAGTGATGAACACTGGTCAGGTCAGTTCAGTCAGTGTATCGACTGAGACAAGAGATGGATATCCAGGGAATCGGGGCTCGATTCCTTGCAGGGTAGAGATTACTTTCTTCCTCACAGAGTCAAAATTTTTTGAGATTTGAGGCTTTCACGGCGGTGACTATGAAGAAAGCAGTCTTCTGGGATTTGGCACCGTGTATATGTGGTGTTAANTGAGATCTTCTCAACGTCCCATCTAGTTGTTACTGGCGTTTTTTCCCCTGGAGTGAAGCAGCATGGAAATGAAGCTGACACGTTTAATCCCATGTAGTGTCGTGCTTAAGAATGCCTGGAGATAAAGCTCCAGTCCCCCACACGTGGTCATGGTGTGATGCTTAATTAAACACAACGGCAACACTATTTTTGCCTTTACTGTGACAGGCGAAGGAAACAAGCGGCGTTGGGAAGAGGCTTGATCACAACATGCGTCACCCACAGTGGTTTTCGTGTGTCTACTTCTCCCCTTGCTCACAGAGCGGGTTGAATATTAGAACTTCCTGCGGTATTTCTTCATCGTTGCTTCTACGGGATCAATTGTCAAGTGGAATTGAATTCCTCGGAAGTTTGCTTGGGGGTCTTCTTAGCGATGCAATGACATCGTAACGTACTCAAATGTCTATTCTTTCATAAAGAAGGGTGTTTCCTATTGTGAAAACATGAAATTAAAATATTCTCAGAATTCAGTGCGACTGGAATACATGGTGCAGTAGATAACTCAGATTTTGAAGTAGTAAATACATTCCACTCCCGCTCTGGCTCGGTTCTCTTGCGGTGGGCACAAGCGAAGTTTCATCTACCTTTATGGAAGATGGCTCCTCCGGAATGAAGGAGCCCCTAGTATGACACGAATGTAAGATCAAAAGCAGAAGAAATTAATGTTTCTTACAGGCCTATTTACTTGAATATTTCTGTTGAGAAAATCGCGCAGCTTTTGCGTGGCCACATACGTATAAACATCTTAATGCCGTTTCTGTCATACCAATAATTAATTAACTTCATAAGATTTGAGGTTTCTACGGTGGTGACTATGAAGAATGTCGTCTTCTGGGATGTGACGCCGTGTAGATCTTGTGTGAACCGACGTTTCGGAGGAATATATCGTCTCCATCTTCAGGGCAGAAAAACCGCGAGTGAGGAACCAGCGTGAGCAGGTGGTTTCTCGCGCCACATCCCAGAAGACTGCAATCTTCAGTTAAAAACTAACTAAATAAATAAATAATAGTTTAATTCGTCCTGATAATATTTGTAATAAATATTGATACTGCATCGTAAGGAAATAGGATAGGATGGCATGGACTGGATTCATCTGTCTCAGGATAGAAACCAGTAGAGGGCTCTTGTAAACACGGTAATGAACCTTCGGATTCCATAAAATATATAGATATTACTGAGTAGCTGGGGGCTTGGCGGCTTCTCAAGAAGGACTCAGCTCCATGGAGTTAGTTAGTTAGTTAGTTAGTTAGTTAGTTAGATAGATAGATAGATAGATAGATAGATAGATAGATAGATAGATAGATAGATAGATAGATAAAGTAATAGTAATGATTTCGAAGTCAGTGGGTTTTACGCAAATATTTTACAAAACGTATCTTATGTAGGATTAAGCCCCATGCATAAGAAACAAGATAACTTGCTGTTGACGGTGCACGGAACTAAATGAAACAAGGTCGTGAGATACGAACTGCATTTTCGCTGCGCGTGAACCCAAATCCCTGGAGCTCTAAATCATTCATGAGTCTGTGAGTAGCAGCTTCCTTGTGGGAAATCTGCGTTGCTGATTTTTCTTCTGGGACTCTAATTCTAAGTGTCAGTGCGGAACAATAAGGTATTTTGTTTCATTACTCTTTTCTGTAGAAAGAAGGCAATTACTTTACCAAACTTATCCTCGATTTTTCGATTCTTATGTTATTTTTAATTATGTTTCTACTGCGTGGATTATATAGCATCAACTTACGTTACAAATTCATTATAGAGGAAGGAGGGAAGATCTGAAAGTCTATGGTTGGAGTATGAAGTATTCTTCCGGAAGTCGCACCAGACGATGAAGAAAAACACAGTCAGGCAGGTGGCAATTCGACCGAGATTGGAAGTCTGGTTATTCCAAATTCAATTATACATCGTCTTGCTCCATGATTCATTATTTTTTGTGAAGTTTATCAAGCAGTCTGTCAACTCAAACTGCTTCTTTCCCATTGCAGACCTACCTCGTATTGTCTGAATATGAAAAGTTTACATTATCACACGATCAAGCGCAGAGTAGTGTCCTCAGTCTACTACAGTCTCCACGGTCCATTGCCTGGTAACGGCTTCAACGGTGGCCGTTCCCCTTTCTCTGCTTCTCCGAATTATCACCGTGCATCAGCTATCAGCTTCTAACAGCAATGGCTTACAAAGAATGAACTGCCGTTCTTTGACAACTCCCAGGCTGGCGGCCAGCTCACACTGACTTCCTAGCCTCCGTTTCACAGGCCAGGTCACACCTGACAACTGACGACCTACAAAGAGTCAGAGTCAGTTTACGACTGGCGTTTTATGAGTACATCTTGGCGGCAAGCCCCTTGAATTTCACGCCCAGCAATATTTTTCCCCACTGAACACTTGCGGTGTTCTAGCTCTGTCTATGGGACCCAACAGAGTAGGTGTCTTCCCTCACCTGAAGACGGAAACAGATCCAGTTTCCGAAACGTTGTGTTTTTTCTTAGTTATTTAGAATCTGGACGATGGACAAAGTCCGAAAATCCAGGATCTCTGCTTGTTGCGCTTGTTTGGTGACGTGGGAGATCCTTTACCGGCCTTTACCTGGCAACTGACTTTTATCCTTTTTCTGCTATTCCGACTTCCAGCCAGTATGTCACTAAATTAATTCTGACAGCTTAAAGTGGTGCTGTATGGAGAATGTCCTTACTCATAAGTTAATACTCCCTCATCCAAACAAAGAATTTCCCGTTATTATGCCAAGTGAAGAGCTATTCCTGTGCACGAGCTCTACATATCATTCCGTAGCAGCTGTTTTTCAGGCCCGTCCACATTACTCGTGCTCGTGCGTCAGAAGCTTACCGGAAAATCAGGATCTGGAGCTGATATCTGTTTTGAAGAAATGCGAAGGATTTGTATGCAAACCAGTTTGTGCGTCCACTTCGTCAGCTCCAGATCCTGATTTTCCAGCAGCAGTAAGCTTCTGACGCACGAGTACGATTAATGTGGACGCGCCTTGAGGGCCTGCTAGCCCTCTACCTCACAACTACTTCCTTTCGGCTGTCCCTAACTGCTTCTTCAGTTGGCCTTTATTCGTATACTCCCTTGAAGCAGTCTCTTACCTTCCATCCGAGTTAAGTGCCATAGTGTGGTGACAAGGAATCTGCCAAACGTAGATTTAATTATGATTATATTATGTATGTAAATATGCGTACTGAGACATTTCGTATGAGGCTACATGACAGAAGCAATTTACAAGGTGTGGCAATAAAGAACCCGGATTACTTTTATGACTCATTTCCGGCCACGTCATTGACGAAGAGGAGGGTAGGGCATTGACCCTTGGACTTCCCTCTACCGTCACACAAAGTTTCATTCACGTGCATCGGTTAGTCTGGCCGCGACCATTGTTAGAAGCGGATCGTGTTTCTGAGCTCCGTCGGAATAATGCTGAGTGCTAATGCAGAACAACGTGCTAACATCAAATTCCTCACAAAACTTGGAAAATCTGCCACTGAAACTTA